>NW_025064925.1:32854-141577 GCF_019112545.1 Guyanagaster necrorhizus
GTCATTGAACAGTTGCTCGATCTTGTTGTGCTGACTAAGCCTTGTCCCACAGTCACCAGGTGTCCATTCTGGGTGCTGTGACTAAGCATAAATAGGAGTTAAGGATTTAAAAGGAAGAAAATCGTAACATTACCCCCTCCTTAAGACCATCATCTCGATGGCTTAATTAAGAGATAATTCATAGTCCCATATGGTGTTGTCTGCCTGCATGTGTTTTTCATTTACCCATTGGTTAGATTCTGGGCCATAGCCTTTCCAGCTAACTAAGTAATCAATCATAGTTGTCATGCTGCTGCCCTTTGCTTTGATTTTTCGTAGCTTATAGTTGAGGACTTAGTCAATTTCATAATGTTCTTTGTCATCAATCAAGTCAGGAGGTGGCAGTGGTGCATTTTCTTGGTTTGGGAATGTGGGTGTGACATATGGGGAGAGGAGTGTTTTGTTGAAGACGTTGTGGATTTTCCAGAGTGTCAGTAACTGTAATTTGTAAGTGCTATGCCCGACTTTGGTAGTGATAGGGAATGGCCCTGTACATTTGTCTGCCAACTTCTTTTTCGGTTGAGGTAGGTATAGGTTCATGGTATCTAGCCAAACTTTGTCCCCAATGGAATATTTGTGCACTGGGTGACAGTGCTTGTCATACTGTTTTTTCATTGATGTGGCTGCTTTTTCAAGTGCTGTTTTGGTTTTGGCATGTATGTTTGCCATTGTGGTGGCAAAATCTGATGATGCTGGCATCAATGTATGGTGATGTTTTGTTTGGAAAATGAGAGGATGTCTGCCATAGTTGATAAAGAAAGGCATCTTTCCTGTTGCTGAATGTACTTGATTATTGTGTTGGAATGCTGTGAGAGCGAGCCATTCAACCCAGTCATCCTGTCGATAACTGATGAACAATTGAAGGTACTTTTCTATTTCTTGGTTAATGCACTCTGTTTGTCCATCAGTTTGAGGGTGATATGCCATCGATGTGTTTTGTTTGATATTTAGCAGGCGATACAGGTCAGCAATGAATTTTGAGATGAATTGGGGGTCTCAGTTGGAAATGACGACTTGGGGCATGTCATATTTGGCATAGACTTCATCTTGCAATATTTTTGCCCACCTTTCAGAGTTGAGTTCCATAAAACAAGTGACAGGAATAATTGCTTTTGAGAATCGATCAACAATGACCAGTATGGTGTCATAGCCATTGCAGTTGGGTAGTCCCATGATCATGTCTACCAAAATATGAATCCATAGGGATGATGGGACCTCATTTGGATGTAATGGTGCTGCCTATGGTCTTGTTGATGACTTGCTTCTTTAGCATACTTCACATTCCTTGATGTAGTTGATGACATCAATTCCCATTTTAGGCCACCAACAATTGTGCAAGACTAACTCCTTCATTTTGGCAACACCCGAGTGGCTGGCTGTCATGTGGTCATGACTGATGGCAATGATCTCCCCTCACAACTTGTTGTCCTGTGGTATATAGATTTGTCCATTATAATGAATGAGTCCACCTTCCTGGATTAGATCTCATTCATGGTTTAGTGATGGTGTGATGCATTGGTCCCATTTATGACTGTTCCATGTTGCACTTTTGATGTGCTCATGCATCTCTTCTTTGGTTGGCATTATCATGGCATGGAAATGTTCAGGGGAGAGGATGATGACTCCTTCATTGTCACTTCCCCTCTGATTGTGGTCTGCATGGTGGCTGAGGAGATCAGCCTTTTTATTGGCTGTCCCTGCTTTATGATGGAGAGTATATTGGTATTGGCTGAGTTCTGTGATCCAGCAGGCTTGTTCGTGGTTCAGCTTTTGGGGCTGTCAGAAGTATCTGAGGTTCTGGTGATTGGTCCAGATCTCAAAAACTTCAGTGGTGCTGATCAAGTAATGCCATCATTCTTCCAAGGATAGCATGATTGCTAGTAGTTCCTTGTCATAGATTTTGTAATTTCTTTCTGTGATACTAAGGGTCTTCGAAAGGAATGCAATGGGGTGCCACTTTCCAGCTTGTTCTTGGGAGAGTACTGCACCGATTGCCCCTTTGCTGGAGTCAGCCTCCACCTGGAATTTCCCTTCCTGGGTGGGGATAGCAAGAATGATGTCTTCAGCTAGGCACCACTTTAAGTCATTAAACATGGATCGTTGGGAGAATCCCCAGGTCCATGGAGCATTGCTGGTAAGTTGTGTCATGAGGCATACTATTTTGCTGTAGTCTTGGATGAACCATCGATAGAAATTGGTGAAGCCAAGGAAGGATTGTAATTCCTTCTTTTTGTTCTGTTCTGGCCATTCGGTCACCCTGGCCACCTTAATTGGGTCCATCCATATGCTCCCTTCACTGATAATGACTCCAAGGTACTCTGTTTCCAGTACTTTGAATTCGCACTTCTCCACTTTGAGGAACAACTGATGTTTTCTCATGAGGGCGAGCACTTGTCGTACCAATTTCCGGTGCTCCTCCTTTGTTCCTGACATGATCAGGATGTCATCGAGATAGATAGTGACTTTTCTGGTGGCGATGAGGTCTTTAAATATATTGTTCATCATCCACTGGAATGTGGCAGAGGAGTTTGTAAGTCCAAAGAACATAACAGTTGGCTCGAACAATCCTCGATTGGTCCTGAAAGCAGCCTTCCATTCGTCTCCTTCCTTAATCCAGATGTTGTTATATCCCCATCAAACATCAAGTTTTGTATAGTACTTGGTGCCCTGCAGTTTATCCATTAGTTCCAAAATGAGGGGGAGAGGGTAACAGTTTTTGATCATCATTTCATTCAGTTTTCGGTAATCCTAGACTGGTTGCAGCTTTCCATCCTTCTTTTTGATGAAGAAGAATGGTGATGCCATTGAGGACTTGGAGGGTTGAATTTGTCCACTAGATAGGTTCTCTTCCAGAAACTTGTCGAGTTTCTGTTGTTCTTGATTGCTAAGTGAATATGTTTTGCAGTCTAAATTGGCATTCGCATTTGGGATCAACTTGATCGCATGATCCCAGGGTTTTGGGGCTGGGAGTTCATTGAAGCTCTCTTTCTCAAAGAGGTCTTGATAATCCCATGCCCATTCTGGTACTATTTCCTCAAAGGCCTTCTCCCCTTTGCCCTCATTTGCCTTTGCCACCAGGTTATTGGCATGATGAATGGCTTGCACATGTATCTCCCTTTGTAGGTCAATGGTGAGGATTGTTTCTCCATTCTCCATTTCCTCATCCCACTGATCCTCTGGATCTTCATCAGGTAATTCAAAGGGGATTTTTCGATACCAGCACTGAGTGAACATGACTCACCCAGTTTTCCAGTTTATCAGCAGGTTATGTCATATGAGCCAATCATGACCTAAGAAGACCTCTTTGGTCCCGAGATCGGTTATGGCTAAGTTGATTCATTTGGAGTGATCTCCGATTGTGAGTCATATTTTGATGAACTCAGTGATCGACCTGGCTTGGTTTTTGGTCCCATCGGCATTATAAACAAGGATGGGCACCACAGTGGCCCATGTTGGGAGTTTGTGCTTGTCAACAAAAGCCTGATTTATAGAGCTCCCTGTACAGCTGCTATCGATTAGGGTGGTTACAGAATGTAGTGCTTGCAACATTAGGGTCTCGATTTGAGCTTTAGTGGCCCATGTAATTCATCAAGCCACTCAAGTGCTTGGTGTCATTCTGCCCATGTTATTCCTCCTATTACTTTGCTGGTTGCCTCCTTGGTCCAGGTTCGATGCACCCAGTTTTTTAGTATGGCTGTTGCTGCTTCCTTCATCCCTGCTTCTTTGATGGCCCTCCAAGTCCACTCAGTATTGAATGGTTTGAGCCAGGCTATGGGGCTTGCTGCCTTTGTTCAGCCTGTAGGTGTTTGAGTTTTTTCTTGCAATTCATCAGTGTGTGCAGTAATCAATTGGAGTATATTTGAATGCATAGATATTGGTGACATATTTGTGACTACAAAAGTACCATGAGTCTGACTAGCAGCTGCATGGGGCACACCTTTGGTTTCAAGGGCTGGTTCAGCAGAATTGCTCACTGACCAGCTGGCTCTTTTACTTCTTCGACTTTGGTCTCTGCACTGAGCTCTTCTTCTTCCTTTTGTAGTTCAGCAATCTGAGCTCATATATCTTTGCAGGTTTGTTTCTTCTTTGGGCAGTCTTTGGCCATGTGGCCCTTCTGTCCGCAGTTGAAGCATTTTCCCTCCTTCTTCATCCAGTCTATATCCATTGGCTTTCCTGCTCTAGTGTATGTGGTGCCAGTCTCTGTTTTCTGGCTCCCATAGGATGAGATTGAGGATGTCCTCTGTGATTTCCTGGCAGTTTGCCCTGTTTTATTATTTGGGGTTGGCGGGGTCAGCTTCTTGTAGTCTTGTAGCATCAACGATTCTGCTTTCTGCCTTTGTCACTTTTTATACATCTCGATGATCCACCCTTTCCATTTATCATACCCAACAGGCATCAATAGTTTGACACCCATGGCTGAAATCATCATGAGATATGAAGAAGGGACTCCTCTTTTGAGGGCTTTGACCATCCGTCCATCATTGGCAATGTCTTCTCATATCCCTGCTAATTTGGCGAGCCATTCCAGCTCATCGAAATAATCTGTAGCCACCTTGTCCCTCATCTTGTACTCCTTGATCTTCTGTTTGTATACCTCCTGCACCACCAGATTGATGAATTTGTCATTGAGCATTTGTTTAAACACCAGCCAGGAAGGGTATCAGTAGTGATCTCATGTGAAGGATTGGAAGTTCGGGGCAATGAGAATCCACCAAGTCTTGGCTTTTTCCTCTAGATATGAGGCAGCGAAGATGACTTTGTTCATATCAGACCCTAGGTATCCAACATAGACCTTGAAGTATTGCTCGCAGTCTATGAGAAATCTGTCGATATCATCAAAGGCCCCTTTAAAAGGGCAGGGTTTTTGGAGTAAATCTGGTTGGCATTAGAGGACATGGGCCTTTTCTGGCAATGGCCTCATGGGATTGGGCCATCTGTTGAAGGGCAGCTGTTGCCATTCGGAGGGTGGACTGGGGAAGGAATGGAGAGAGTGGTCATCAGCCACTGGGCTCTCTTTCGGTTCTTCAATCCAGACAATGACCCCATCTCGAATTGTAAATCTGAGTCTGGTGGCTTCGGGATCATCTTGTATGAGTTCTTTTCCTGTTCCACTGGTCCCAGCCTGGTCAGGGGGTGGTTGTCCTCCTAGGAGTCGGCTTCCTTGGCCTGTCCAAGGGTTTGGGTGCCTCATGGTTGGTTGTACTCAGGTTTCAGCAAGCCAAGTTGCCATGGTTCGTACCGAGTAGTCAGAGTCTGTAAAGGTACTTTGAGATGATGGGGCCTGATACACAGCCTGTTTCAGTGTAACGGAAGGGGTTTTTGGCATTGGTTGTATAGTTTATAATACTGGATAGGCTGGAGGGCAGCTGACCAGATATTCAGAGTGCCGTTGATTGTACTGTTGGGTGGCATAATCTGTTGCTGCCCATTTCAGGATTTCTGTTTGTTTATTAGTGTCTGAATGCATGTATAGCTGTCCTATCTGCAATGCTACCCAGGTAGCATTGTGCCATAAAAATCTTACTCCATGCAGGTAATACTCCTGGTACTCCTGCATCCTCTCTTCCTGTGCCAGCCTTTTTACCTCTCCTTTGTCTGTTTCTTCCTGTTCATTGTATGATGGTCCCCTGGGGGGTTCACTGTCCTCTGTTTCTTCTTCCTCATCCTCCTTGTCTTCCTCAAGGAGGGAACTGATGGGCTGGGTGTAGATACTCTCCATGACCCCTTGCAGAACTGTCATCTTGCTCCTCTGGCTGGGTGCTCAGTCCAGCAGTTGCAGTAACTTCATAGGTGGCAGTGGGTCAGTTCCCAATGGATGCATCATATCGATTTCCTCCTGTCACTCTTGTCACCTCCACTCGCTTATGATAGAGGTGGACATTGTGTCTGTAGTCATCGTTGATAAGCTGCCCGACCACTCTACTTCTGAGAAAACCTTGGAGGGCACAGGTGGGGATGTGAGCGTTTCCAGAGACCCATAGTCCATAGTGCCCAAGAACAGACTCATCGCTTCTGAAGGTAGTGTCAGCACTGGGGGTTCAGGAGGAGGAAGGATACTCAGGGGTCAGAGCCCTTGGGTATTGTCGAGTTCTGGTGCCATCTGCCCAGTGCTCTGGAAACCTGCTGCTTGGAGTATTGGGCTTGTGGAAGATGGGGGCTGATGCAGAGGGGTTGGCTTATATGGGAGTGAGGATACTGATACCCTTGGGTTGGAGTCCATACCAGTTGCTGATATCAGCCCTATCCAGTCTGGCTCTCTCGACTGTCTGCTGCTCATCTCTGTGGAGCTCATCATACTGGGCCACCTCCTGCCTCTACTGCTCATCCTCTGTGTCTGTCCTTTCTGACTTGCAATGTACTGGCTGCAGCTCATTCTGCTGCCTTCACTCCTCCTGTCGAATGACATTGTCATAGTCAAACAGGATAGAGAAGTCCCAGATTGGGAAGTACCAGTGGATGGTCTCTTTCCATACCTGTCATCACTGCTCTTCTGCTGTGAGAACCTGCCCCATCCTGGAGCTGGTCCTGGTGGGGGGGTGGGGGCTGTTAGACTGGCTTCAAGGAGTTCCAGAGCGGGATCATCAAGCCATCTGAGAGGCATTGAGAGAGTCCCTGGCATGGTCAGCAATCCCATGGGTATGGGAGGCAGAATCGGGGGAGGGGGACTGCTGGAAGAAGTCCTCTGGGAGGTCTTCATCCTCATGGTTGGGGGGTGGGCCTCATATGAGTATACTATTCCTTCCTGGGATGCCAGGGTCTGTGTTTCTGGATCGGGGGGGGGGGCATTGCTCTCCCATTTCTTCTTGATCATCTCTTGGATGCATGCTGCTAGGCCTGGCTTCTGGGGGCTGGTAGGTCGTTCTTCAGGATTCAGAGATGTCATGGAGGGGGAGGTCAGAGGTTACATTTTGTAGGATTTCTCGAATGTGTAAGAATTCATTGTAGTGTCTAAGGGCTCAGGCAGTAATAGAGTGATGTCCTCGACACAGCTGAATAATCACCAAAAGCCCTATCAGTGTTCCGATGATGGAAGAGAGGAGTCCAAAGAACTCATGGTCGAAGTTTGGGTCTGTAGCAGTTGTGGGGGGCATTCAGTTTCTCAGCATGATTGGGCTTGAGAAAGGGAAGTAGAAAGCTTCAAGCTAATTGTTAGGCCCAAGCATCACATGAATGAGACCTCATGATAAATGGCTGTCCCTTTGCACTTTGAGGGATCAGCTGAGTTCATGGAGTTGGTCTTCCATCGGTGTGACCCAAGGTCTTGTGGTAGACTCGAGATAGAATGGTAGTTATAAACTTTAGCTCGAAGCTGGGGTTTTAGGCCAGCAAGAGCAAGCTCTTAAATACCATATATGTAGGGCTATTCTTACTATGTGTCTATTGTGGTTTCCTCTGTCCTTTGTCTGTTCACCCTTGGTCATCATTATGATACATAAAAGGTTTTTTGTGCACTGCTGGTTGTCATGGGTGACTTGTCATTGAACAGTTGCTCGATCTTGTTGTGCTGACTAAGCCTTGTCCCACAGTCACCAGGTGTCCATTCTGGGTGCTGTGACTAAGCATAAATAGAGGTTAAGGATTTAAAAGGAAGAAAATCATAACAATTTGGCATAAACTTCATCCTGCAAGATCTTTGCCCATCCTTCAGAGGTCAGTTCAGTAGAACAGGCAACAAGAATGATGGATTTAGAGAAGCAGTCAACTATGATGAGGATTGCATCATAGCCATTGCAATCAGGGAGGCCAGTAATCATATCGACTGAGATGTGAGTCCAGGGCAATGATGGGATTTCATTTGGGTGAAGCAGCACAGCTTGAGCCTGAGTTGATGATTTGCCATGTTGGCAAACTTCACATGCTTTGATGTATGCAATAATATTATTTCCTATCTTGGGCCACCAGTATTCTCATAATACCAGTTCCTTGGTTTTGGCTACACCAGGGTGACCCACTGTGGCATGATCATGGCAGGTAGCAATGATCTCATCATGTAATCCCTGATCTTGTGGTATATAGATCCATCCATCATATCAGATTAACCCTCCTTCCTTCATCATTTCTCATTCGTGGTTGAGGGATAGGGCCACTCATTGATCCCACTTGTGGCTGTCCCAGATTGCACTCTTGATGCACTCATGGATCTCCTCCTTTGTGGGCATTATCATGGCCCTGAAATGTTCAGATCATAACAATGTTACCCCCTTGTTGTCAGTACTCTCTTGATTGTGATTGGCATGTTGGCTCAGAAGATCAGCTCTCTTGTTTGCCATGCCGGCTTTATGATGAAGGGTGTATTGGTATTGGCTGAGCTCCATGATCCATTGGGCTTGTCAGTGATTAAGTTTCTGGGGTTGTCAGAAATATCAGAGGTTTTGATGATTGGTCCAGATCTCAAAAACCTCTATGGCCCCAATGAGGTAATGTCACCATTCTTCCAAGGCAAGCATGATGGCAAGAAGTTCCTTGTCATAGATTTTATAATTTCATTCAGTGATTGTGAGTGCCTTAGATAGAAATGCAACAGGATGCCATTTCTTGTCTTGTTCTTGAGATAGGACAGCCCCAATTGCCCCTTCACTTGAGTTGGCCTTGACTCGAAACTTTCCTTCCTGCATTAGTATGGCAAGGATTATGTCCTTGGTGATCCACTATTTGAGGTTGTCAAACACACCCTGCTGGAGTTGTCCCCAGGTCCAAGGGGCATTCCTGGTTAGTTGCATCATTGGATGAACAATTTTGCTGTAGTCCTGAATAAAGCACCAGTAGAAGTTTGTGAATCCAAGGAATGATTGCAGCTCCTTCTTCCTTGTTGGCTCTGGCCACTCTGTTACCCCTGCAACTTTAATGGGGTCCATCCAAATACTTCCCTCTGAGATAATGACTCTGAGATACTCTGTTTTGAGTACTTCAAATTCACACTTCTCTGCCTTGAGGAATAGTTTGTGCTTCCTCATGAGGGTCAGTACCTGTCACACTAATCTTCAATGCTCCTCTTTTGTTTTAGACATGATTAGAATGTCATTGAGGTAAATAGTGACTTTTCTGGTGGCGACAAGGTCCTTGAATATGTTGTTCATCATCCATTGGAAGGTTGCCAGGGAATTAGTGAGCTCAAAGAACATGACTGTTGGCTTGAACAGTCCTTGGTTTATCCTGAATGCCACTTTCCATTCATCCCCTTTCTTGATGTGAACATTATTATATCCCCACCAGATGTCAAGCTTGGTGTAGTATTTGGTGCCTCGGAGTTTGTCCATCAACTCTGAGATCAACAGAAGAGGGTATTGGTTCTTGATCATCATTTTGTTAAGCTTCTGATAGTCTTAGACTGGTCAGAGCTTGCCATCCTTCTTTTTGACAAAGAAGAATGGTGATGCCATGGGGGATTTTGAGGATCTGATTCATCCACTGGACAAGTTCTCATCTAAGAACTTGTTGAGTTCCTGCTGCTTGTTGTTGCCAAGTGGATATGTTTTGCAGTCCAGATTGGCATTTGCATTTGGGATTAATTTGATCACATGATCCTATGGTTTCAGCTCTGGTAGTTTATCAAAACACTCTTTTTTGAACAGATCCTTGAAGTCTCATGCCCATTCAGGCACTATCTCATTGAAGGTCTTTTCCTCTCTTCATTCACTAGCTTTGGCAGTGAGATTATTGGCATGGTGGATGGCATGAATATGTAGTTCTCATTGTAGGTCAATGGTGAGGATGGTTTCCCCATCCTCCATCTCTTCATCCCACTAATCCTCTGGATCCTCATTAGGTAATTTGAATGGGATCTTCTGACACCAGCATCTTGCAAATGTAATCTGTCTGGTTTTCCAATTGATCAGCAGGTTGTGATGTATGAGCCAGTTATGATCAAGAAAGATTTCTTTGGTTCCAAGATCTGTGACTGCCAAGTTGATCCATTCGGAGTGATCACTGATCATAAGCCTAAGCTCTATGAACTCAGTAATCAAACTGGCCTGGTTTTTGATCCCATCAGCATTATAAACTGGGATCAGAGCCACAGTAGCCTGGGTTGGGAGTTTGTGCTTATTGATAAAAGCACAGTTGATGGAGCTTTCTGTGCATCCACTGTTGATTAGCACAGTTATGGCATGGATGGATCAAGATGTGAGAGTCTTGATCTGGGCTTTAGCAAGCAAGTCTCATCCAGTTGTTTTGGATCATCAGATGAACTTCTGTGGTCCATGAAGTTCATTGAGCCACTCTAAGGCTTGGCACTGTTCAACCTTCCTCATTCCTTCCACTATTTCATCAATTATTTCTTCAGCTCAGGTCTTGTGGACCCAGTTTTTAAGTATGGCTTTTGCTGTTGCTTCATCTTTGGTGTCTTTGATAGCTCTCCATGTCCATTAGGTGTCAAACAGCTTGAGCCAAGTACTGGGGCTCTCTGCCCCTGTTTGGCCTGAGGGCGCTTGAGTTTCTTTTTGCAATTCATTAGTGTGCAAGATAGAAATCTGAGGTATATTCAAATGCATGGTAGTGGTAGGCATAAAGATAACTACAGAAGTACTATCAGTCCAACTAGTGGCTGGAGATTGCACACCATAAAGTCCTTTGGCCAGTTTAGTGGAATCACTCACTGGCTGGCCATGTCTTTTACTTCTTTCATCTTGGTCTCTGCTCTGAGTTCTTCATCTTCTTTCTGCAATTCAGCAATCTGTGATCAAATGTCTTCCCTCATGTACTTCTTCTTTGGGCAGTCCTTGGCCATGTGCCCCTTTTGTCCACAATTAAAACATTTACCTTCCTTCTTCATCCAGTCTATATCCATTGGCTTCTCAGTTCTGGTATATGTTATGCCAGTCCTGGTTTTTTGGGTTCCATAGGCAGGGGCTGTTGAGGGTCCCAATGATTTCCTGGCAGTTTTCCCCAACTTGTTTAGGGTTGGCAGCATCGATTTCTTAGTATAGTCTTAGAGAGTTGATGATTCTGCTTTCTGCCTTTGTTGCTCTTTATACATTTTGATGATTTGTTCTTTCCATTCATCATATCCAACTGGCATCAGTGCTTTGATGCCAATTGCTGATATCATCATGATGTATGAAGAGGGGACTCCTCTTTTGAGAGCCTCAACTATCTGCCTATCATTTGCTACATCATCCCGAATCCTGGCAAGTTTCGCAAGGCATTCTAACTCATTGAAATGGTCTGTGGTGGCCCTGTCTCCCATCTTGTATTCTTTGATCTTTTGTTTGTGTACTTCTTGTACAGTGGTATCAATGAATTTGTCATTCAGCATTTGTTTAAATACCAGCCACAAGGGATACTGGTAATGTTCCTGGGTTGTTGATCAGAAGTTCAGGGAGATCAGGATCCACCAGGTTTTCACCTTTTCTTCAAGATAAGAGACAGTGAATATGACTTTATTCATATTGGAGCTGAGGTATCTGATATAAACTTCGAAATACTGTTTGCAATCGACCAGGAACCGGTCAATATCATTTGAGGCTCCTTTGAAGGGGCAGGGCTTTTGAAGTAGGTCAGGTTGACACTGTAAGACAGTAGCATTCTCAGATAGAGCACCCATCAGGTTGGGCCACTCTGAGAATGGAGGTTGACTCTATTCTTGTGGAGGTCCAGGGAAAGAGTGGAGGGAGTGGTCATCAGCGATCAGACTCTCCTTTAGGACAGTATCCCTCTGAATGATCACCCCACCTTGTATGGTAAACCCAAGGCAGATGGCTTTGGGGTCATCTCATACTGGCTCTTTTCTGGCTCCACTAGTCCCTACCTGATCAGAGGGTGGCTGTTCCCCAAGAAGTCAGCTTCCTTTGCTGGTCCAAGGGTTTTGAAACCTTTCATGCTGTCATGCTGAGGGATTTGGCAGTTGTCAGGTTCTGGTGAATTGAGTTGCCATGCTTCAGATTGAGGGGTCTGATGTTTTGGCATGACTATGGATAGATGGTGCTGTGTATATGGCTTGTTTTGGTGGCATGGGTGGAGAGCTCAGCATTGGTCATGGCTGGTCTTTGGATTGATATGGGGGAATCGGCTTGAGTGGGTCTTCTGGATACTGTCAGCTGTATTCCTTCCAGGCATATTCTGTTGCTGCATACTGTAGAATATTTCTTTTTTCAGTATCGTCTGCATGTTTATACTTTAGTCCTAGGGGAGTAACCCTCCAGTGGGTGTCCCTCCATAGAAAGAGTGTCTCCTGCTCATATAACTCTTGATATTCTTTTCCCCTCTCTTGCTCCATTTTCTCCCTTAATGCTTCTTCATCAGTTTCTTCATTGGCATATTCCATAAACTGCTCAGGCCTGAAAGGGCCCTCACTGTCTTCTTTGTCACTCTCATCCCTGCTGTCCTCTTCCTTGAGGAGGGAACTGACAGGCAAGTCATAGATGGATGGGACAGCCAGTCTGAGCATTGCTGGAGAGTCCATTATTTCTAGTGCTGGGCCTGGCAGTGCTTGGGTCAGGTCCTGGGGCCATCTGCTGGATGGGAACATTTCAGAGCTGACTGTATCATGTCCCTCTGCATGCTCTTTCTCTCTCCAGTTCTTGGCTATAGAGACTGAAGTTTCATTGGAACCCAGGATCAAGAAACTGATGAGAAACCCTGCTCTCCAGGAATTGCTGGAGAGCTTGGTTGGAGATGTGGGCATTGTCAGGTATCCAGAGTCCATAGGCTTCAAGGATAGAGTTGGCATCAGAGGAAATGGTATCTGTCCTAGTGAGGTATTGGAGGGAAGAGGGATGATTATCTGCAGTGTGGCCTCTTCTGATGGCTTTGCTCCTAGTGATGGCATTTCCTGATCCTGTCTATGGGTCAGATTCTGAATTGGGCTCCCTGAAAGGGGATCCCAAGGAGTCAGTTCAGAGCCTATACCAGCTGGGAGAGGCTGATCCCAGTCTTTTGGCCTTCTCCTATCATCGTTGTTGTCACCCTTGTCTGTCATACTCTGCTTCTTCATATTCTCACTGAGCCTCCACCTGGACATAGTTGGTGAGCTCTTCCTGGGCTCACTGTATTTCTGCTCAGTGGGCCTGGTTCTGCTGCTGCTGCTGCTGTACAGCTGCATTGTAATCAAAGGGGATCTGTATGTCTCAGTCTGAGAAAACTCATCAAATAATTCTATCCCAGGCAATCCTTCCTCTTGCACTGGCCATTCCCTCTTCTGGCTGACTCCTGACATGAAGGTGGTTATGGGGGTCTTCTGCTGCAGTGATAGTGAGCTCCACATTCACAAAATCCTGGTGGATGGTTTGTCCATGGGGGTCATTGAGCTTCAGCCTGCCAACAGATAGACTTGACTTGGGAGTAGTGTAGAGGGAATGACAGGGGGAGTTGGGGGTTTTTTAGGGTCTTGAAGCCACCTGAGTGGCATCAAGGGAGTCCTGAGCATGGTTTCCAATCCCTGGAGTGATCAGGGAGGTGAGAGGACTGGGGGTGGAGATCAAAGAGATGTTACTGGGGACCTCCTCAGACTCCTGGGTGATGTTCATCATCCAAGGGTTTCAGAATCCTGTGAGAGCAGGGTTGCAGTTTCTGCTGAGTCATCAAGGGGGGTATCAGGATCCTTCTTCTTCCTGAAGGCTCCCCAAAAGCAGGTTGCTAGGCCCAGCTTTGGATACAGGTCATCTTTGCAGCTGGAAGGATGTTCTGATGGAGGCAGGAATGTCATGGAAAGGTAGATCTGGGGTTACATTTCAGAGAATGGTACATATCTGTTGAAATGCTTGATAGTACCTGACTATCCAAGCAGTAACTGATTGTCATCTGCAGCAAAGGTAATGATGGCTAAAAGTTCTAGTAGCATTCCAATGATGGAAGCTATCAATTCAAAGAAGTTGTGGTTAAGGTCTGCAGTGGTTGCTGGTGGCATTTGGTTTCTCAGCACAATTGAGCTTGAGAAAGGGAAGGCAAAGCTTCAAGCTAATTGTTAGGCTCAAGCCACACATGATCAACTAGCACATGGTAAGCTAACATGGCTTCGCATTTGAGCCTTCCATTAGAGTCCACTTTTAGTGTACTGTTTGTTGACTCCCTGTGCTTCAAGGCTTTGTGTGATTTGCTTGAGAGTAGAATGAGAATGTATAAACTTTAGCTTGAAGCTGGGGATTACCAGCAAGAGTGAGCTCCTTAAATACTAAACAGGATTCACTAATAATACTACCTACTTATTGTATCTCTTTCTGTCTCTGTGCTCATTGTCCTAGAGCATCGTTACCATACATAAAAGGCTGATTGTGTGTCATTGAGCAATGCTGTTGTGGTGAAGGACAATGACAGACTTGGCTAGTTGTAATGACTAAGCCTGGTCCCATGGTCCTAAGCACTTGTTCTGGCACCCTGACTAAGCATAAATAAGGGTCAAATAAAGGAGAAGAGTAGAAAATTGTAACAATTAATGTGCTCATCAGCAAATAAATGCTCAAGAATAAACCACAATCTGTGGACTGTCTGAGAGGCAGACGAATTAGCACTCCTCCTCAATGACCCAAATCATAATGGTGCATTGTGTAGTCCAAGATGCAATTGCTATATCTGCAAGGCAATAATAAATAACAGAAATTGTATAAACCCAAACAACTGTCTCCTCTGAGCAAAGGAACTACTTGACACTCTCTCACAAAAATGGGACCCCAAATTCATGCTGCCAGAGGATTCTGAAGATGACCCAAGCCAGCTAGAAGAAGGATATGAATGTGACAGGAGAGTGACAGTATATAGACCAATCATGATTTCCTTCTGAATTTTTACAGAAGACAATATCTGGATGACTTGCCAGACTTAAGACTGAGCAGACAGTCAGGTGAAGGAATCCAAGTGGCCACAAATGGCTCCTGCATCAACAACAGTATCTCTGATATGAGAGCAGGTGCTGGTGTCTTCATTGAAGGAGATAACAACCTTGAAATTTCCCTAAGAGTCCTGACAGATCTGTAACAATTGAATCAGATTAGCAAAGTGATAGCAGCAAATGCACTTGCAGATAGAGTTAATCTCTGCATTGTGCTTATGAAACTGACTTGAAATACATTCTGAAACATCTTAAAACCTCTCTGAGGGCCATGAAAGATGCAGGCTATATAAGCATCCCCAATAAGAAAATCATCCAGGCAATAGTGGTCACCTTGCAAAAAGGAACTTTGGTAATATGGTATTGCCTTTTTATAACCCTCACATTCTGTTGGTGCAATTTTGTTGTGCTCATGGAATAGTGCTTATGGTTTCCACTTTATACTAGAGCTTATCACCCTTATGATAAGTCTTGTTATGATCACAACTATAGGATTTGGCTTCAAGCAGAGGAACAAGATAGTCATTGTTTCTGTTGGGACCATGTTTGCATTCACTCAGTTGCATTCAAGCATGCCTGGAGCCTCAGATGGATTTGGTAGGTCACTTCTGGTTAAGCCAATTCCCAATGCTAATATAATCTAGGTGACATTTTTGGCACTTCAAGTTTAATTCTGTATCAGTTTGCAAAATGACTCCAGACACAGACTTCATAAGTGTACTACCTTTCCTTGTCCTTCTGTCCATATTTGTAGGTACCTGAGGTTTTGAGTCATTCCAGAAATGACATTCAATCTCAAACTATGCAGTTACCATAGTCAGTATCTATATTTTCACAGATCCCACAGAGGATTCTCATGAAAAGTTAACATGACAAGCCATAGGTATACTGCTTCAGGATGACTTCTAATGCCAGCATGTAAACAAAATTTTTCACTGCACATACTCTACTTTGCTCTCAAAATGCAACATCAGAGACACTCAATGTGAAAAATACAGCCCAAGAGTACAACATGCTTCCTTTGTCCAGAGACTAAAGTGCTGTTGACATTGATATGCTTTATCAAACAGAAAAGTGAACTCATTTTATATTGCCATTCTATAGCATTGCTTTGTCAATGAATGGTAGTTTATCAATATGAGCTGATAAAAAGTCTACATACCTCATTCCAAGCTAATATTAATAATATACTAATCTTTATCCTCAAGGCAGAAGAGCAGTCACACTCTTGCCTTCACTCCAGGCCTATACATGCCAACCTCTTTACTAACACAGTATTCATCACCTCCTTTGTGCTAAACAGCTAAACTTTGGGCTGAAATACCATGAGTGAGCCTACTTTAAACACTGTAACAACAGCACAGAGGATATGGAGCACATTATGACAGTATGCTCATCCACAGGTCAGAAAGAAGTATGGAAACTTACAGAAAAACTCTTGGAAAAGCATGGGATCCTCTGCCAGCACACTCTATCCATGACAAATATACTAGCATGTGCCATCCCAGTTTTCAAAGCCCCCAACAGAAATAGAGACAGAAGGAAAGAATGGTTCTACGACATCACAATATCTCTATCAATGCAGGTCATCTGGAATGCTCAATATGAGAGGGTGATCCAAAACCATAACACCCCATTCTCACCAGTGCAGATGCAGAATAGATGGTGGAAAAGAGTACAAAACAGACTGGATTTAGATCGACTAATGATGCACAAATGGTTTGGCAAGAAAGCACTCCAAAAAGCCCTGGTCATCAAGACATGGTCAGGCATGATGGACGATGAGCATCAGCTTCTGGAAGATTGGACGGAAGCAGACAGGGTTTTAGTGGGTAAAGAGTAAAAATGGGCTGGGGAGCACGAGATAAGTATGGGATGGTGTGGAAGATATGGAAAGACCCCGCCCGGTCTACTTACTAGTCACGAGTCCCACACTCATAAGTGCATAATGCATCTCGTGGTGAACCTTCATAAAATTCTCAATTGGTATACTAACTATGTCTGCTTGGTTTTAATTCCTGGCAACTACCATGGCTGCACGCTGGAAGCAACTGTGTCGCTGGACCGCCTCCGCTATAGCCTCCACCAAAAGAAAAACAAAAAAGATCAATGCTTCTTCACATACTCCCCCTTAATCAAATCTGCAGCTCTCTCTGCAAAAGCATACACCGCTGCCTGTGTGTTAGCTGCAGGAACGTATGGCTAGAAAAAACAATCAATACAAATGAGCAATTTTCCCCTACTGAAAAGAGAGCTCTCGTACAAAAACAGACGCGTCCACGATCCTCACACCCTTCGCGTGCTTCATCTTCAAATCCGGGTCTACAACACCCCAGTCAGCGTGGCGGGGAGACATACTTGCCGTGCCAACAGGGTGCCAGATCGTGTCCGCCCCCTCACGAATGGCGGCTTCCGTAGTTTCTGAAGCGAACTCGAGGATGTATCCATCCCATGCAGGGGCGGTGACGAATTTCTGCGATGCATTGATTGCGGCTTGCATTATAGTCAAGTCTTGGGAGTGCCCGAGGAGGTTGGGATTGATCAGCGGAGCGTCGAACGGGTTCGTGCTGTTGATAGTGATGTTGCCACCTGGAATATAACAAATTAGATTAGAGTAAGAGTGGGAGAAAGGGAGACATGCGAGATAGAGGGCAGACTACGATCGCTAGTATTGTGAAGTAGTCACCGCTAGCCGGTATTGGCTCTTGAGGAATACCATTCTGTACCCGGAGCTGTCAACAACGTAATGCACGGAACCTGAGATAATAGACACTCACCGTGAATACCAGTTCGAAGTGTGCCGTCTCGTTGCCTGAACACGGTTCATCATCGAGCAGACCTTCGGTGACCCTCAAGAAACCCAACTGATTCCCCGAAGTGCTGGCGATAAAGCCGGTACGCGTTGCCTCCCATTCAGCCAGTGCCTCCTCTTGGAACGTTTCATTTCGCCAGTAAATGTTCTCGATGGTTTCGGTACTGTTCACGGTCCAGGCTAAAGCGTACCTCGGATGATCAGTGAGGTTTTTCCCGACATCTGGTAGATGCACAGTGGGAGTGATGCCCACGGAAGTCAGCTCATCGGCGTCACCGATACCCGAATAGAGAAGGATATGTGGTGTCCCGATAGATCCAGCACAGAGAAGGATTTCTTTGGCAGGCGAAAGGGTATATATTGTTTCTTATTACGAAAATTATATTTCGGTTAGAAGGGCATAAGCGGTGGGTGCTTACCTCCAGCATCCTGGGTGAATTCCACAGTATCGAAGGTCTTCGCACCTTTATTGGTACTCGAGGATTCGAGGATTCGGGTGACATAAGTGCGAATGAGGACATGCAAGTTTGGCCGACGAAGGTACTTCGGGGCAAGAAACGCAGTTTCGGAGCTGCTTCGAGTGCCGTTGTGAACTGTCGATTGTTCCCAACCTGGAGAGCTCACAAATTGAGAGAAAGACGCGTTGAAGTGAAAACGAACACCCACCAATACCCAGATGATGGCCAGAGTTATAATCCCCGTTATAGGGAAATTCGTCGGGGAAATCCGCCGTAGCCTGGATCATACGCGAGTCTGTAAAACGAGGGTATCCGGGAAGGGTAACTGAGAGCAGCCCATCAAAGCCATGATCCTCTGGGATAAACTCCCCGGTAATGTTGTGGTGATCGACCGGAGTGGTAAATGCTTCCGACTATGATATTACGAAGTCAATCATCAACAGACATTACGCGTAAAAGTGGACTGACCTTGAGAATATATGGCTCCATCGCGTCCCAGCTCCACCCATCGTCTCCAGTAACCCGTGCATATCGATCATAATCCTGAAAAGAACCGCGCGTGTATAACATATAATCTTAGGCAAGTTAGCGTGTTCATTAATCAATTTGAAATCGAACGTACTGATGGCGCTACTACCTCCCAATCCGAAGCCTCGCGCATATGCAATGGAGCGTCCGCCGAGCCCCGTCTGTGCAGTCGTAGTGAAGTTCCAGTCTATTGAAGTATTCCCCGCAGAGGCCAGAGGACTGTAAAAGGGGACTTGGGAGATGAGAACACCGGCCGTGCTTAATACAAAAATTAGCTTTATGGCGGGACTGAATGGATAAAAATTCCACTTACGATGCTCCGGCTTCGAGGACCAGCACAGAAATATGGGGATCTTCGGTCAGACGATTGGCGAGAACGTTACCCGCTGTCCCGCCTATACGGCCTCGGTCAGGAATTCAGAATATACGAGTAGGGGCGAAACGCGTACCCCCAATGATGATGAAATCGAAATCCAAGGTCGGGAGATCATCAAACGTCTCATAGAGCGCGCCTAGAGCGGTCGTGCATCCTGCGAGGAGGAAGAAGAGGGCGGAACGCATGATGAGGATCGCGAGAGGCCCAGCCCGATGTACTGTCGTTTAAATAACGGCGAGCATCGAAATTAATCTCAGTTACCGGATAACTGCTGCGATAGAAATATTCAAATACGTCATGCCCATGTGTTCCTGGTTCCTCGAAGGAAGTTCTGATGATGAGTTGAACGCCGGTTGAGATATACTTGACCCAGGGTTGCGAACTAAGATGCCCGAGGCGCAGACTAGGAAGAGAAGAGAAGAGCGGCAAATTCCTGAATTAAAATTGCCGCCATTAAGTAGGAAAAACCTATATAATCTTCGACCACCCTGGGCAGTTAGGAGGAACGGAACTTAAATAATGAGAAAAATAGGGTCCTGCTGCGATATCTAACCGATGGGGAAGGGGGAAGAACACGATTTGTCGCATCATAGTACGGCCGAGTCTCTTGTATACATAAGTTAGGACACTGTTAGCAAACAATAACAATCAAATTCGGAAGCTATGTTCGTCTAGAAAGGAGTTCACATGCTGAGCATCATGATGTAAGCTTCCGCTGCGTGCTGCCGAACGGGATATCGGGCGGATTTCCGTATTCATCAAGGAAAACTCATTTTTTCCCTCATGGTACGTCGCCATCACGTCTTCTTCGATCTGAAGCCTGATTAGAAACCAAAAGTTACCTCATGAATACGACATGAGTTCTCGGTTAGCACTGAGTAGTACAACCTTGTCGTTGTAGAGAGCGAGAGGTGCATTGCCATCGTGACTAGAAGAATGTGATATCGTTGTTCATGCCTTTCACTTCGGCCTTCACTCTCGAGTCGACAATGAGCAGAAATACGGGCAGGATCTTCGTATCCATCTGAAATACTTCTCCAAGTATGGGACAGATGTCGGCTTTCGGTACGATTGTTTCCTTGTGCGGCATAGTCCTTGCTTCTCGGCCTTATGCTGCTATACTCTTGCCAAAAGCAAGTAGACGATTTGGCGAGGTGGAGAAATTATGGGAAATTCTGAGCGTCCATTGTGGTAAGGAAGGGTTTGTTGTGACATACTTCCAAGTTTACATCTGACTATAACGTATACAGACACCTTTCAAGAAATTAGTCACGACTCTTTTCTGGTTCTGATGCCGTAGCAACGCGTCAGCGAGTTATTCTTGCGTCAAGCTATCATCGTCGCAGTAACTGTATCTTCATCAAGCTTTCTTTCAACTTTATGACCAGACAAGTGTAATGATTTGCCTATTAAAGTCTTCTTGTCAAAAGATTGTGAATAGTACAAACGCCAGAAAGGAGGATGCCAATAGACACTCAGTTGTTCCTCGATGCCAGTTTCACCAAATCAGGAACCGGTAACTGCGGAATTTATCCGGCCGCCCGATGATAAATCATACACTCGGCAGAACAAACGGCATGCGGCTGACAGTAGTATATGAGGACGTGATTACCGAGATCTCTCTCATGATGGTGATAACCAACGACCAGTACAAGCGCGTTATCTTTGTTACCGGGTCCAACAATGGGATCAGCTACAAGCATGTCCGACTCCTAGCTGAGAAAGGCCACACCGTTCATCTAGCGTCCAGGAATGAAACGTCTGGAAGGGCAGCACAGTAAGCAGGTTTCATTCACTTTGACAGATCCGCAGTCAACTTCCTCTGATAGGGCCAACTTGAAGGACCAATACAACCTCAACGTCAAATCGGTCCAGCTCGATGTAACAGATGTTGCCTCGATCCAAGCAGCAAATGATACCATTGAGAAAGCAGAAGGAAGATTAGATACACTCATAAACAACATAGGTATGCTTTGTACCTCTTCCAGACTATCTATGCTTATCAATTCTGGACAGGTATGAGCTATACATCAGAACCCCAAAGATCCTGCACTGTCTCAGTCAATATGCTTTGAAAGACTTTTGAGTCCAACTTTTTCAGACTCATCCAGGCATTCAGCCCTCCCTTCCAGTGGTGTGCAGTGTATGCATCTAGCTCTAAAATTTGCAGATTTTATATAATACATTCACATAAGCTGAGGTTTGTATGGCTAGCCATTCAAGGGCTATAGCTGAGGCTCTGAGCTAATAGCCATGCTAGCTGGAAATTCTAAGTCCAGTTTGGACTTAGAGTGCTAACTTCACACTGGAGTGACAATCTTAAATTAAATGGAACTTAGAGGAATTACATCACCTTGATAAAATACTAAGTCTGATTGGACTTAGAAATAGTATCACATTTGGGCCAATTCTAAATGCCATAAGGCTTAGTACATCATAGTCTAGTTCAGGATATATTCCTATGACTAGTAGTGAAGCACTAAAGACAGCTAGCATCCAAACCAAAAGTAGAAGCAAAGCAGAACTCATTGGCCCATGGCTAGCATCTCAGATTTGGCTTAGAATGCACAAGTCAGGATTTCTCAGGCACCAAGTATTGCATGGGACTTAGGAATAGGGAAAGTGACAGCTGCAGTGCTTGGCTAGTGCCTCTGATCATCTATGATCAGCACTAAACAGCCTAAATTACTGATTGACAGTAACTCCAAGCTTAGTGAGTGGAACTGTGGAACAATAAGTGTATAGCTGGTATTTGTGGACTGAGAAAGCAGAGCATCATGGAGCTCCAGAACCATCTAAAAAGAGTTAGATTAGATGTTCAAAGATGGAATAATGGCCTGATTCTGTGCTAGCCAATACAAAATATTGATAAGACTGTCATGATTTTTGTCTCTAAATTATGACCTGACACTTAGTAAGTAGATGCTTACCAATCCTGACCCCAGGCTGACCTTACAAAAGATGATGAAGATATGATGACACCATGGCTATGCCTTATTCATTGATGCACAATAAGATAACAAGGAACAATGCAGTAACCATCACCATCCCACATCTTGAATACAATAGGAACTGTGGCATATGAAAAACTCACCATAGTGATGGTATTGCAGAGTGACAATAATGAACAAAAGCAAGAGCACAGTCATTGTTATCCCAGACAATGAACACAATGAGCAGAGGGCATGGAAAGCAGACAATAGTTGCCTGTAGGGCACAGGGTTCTTTAGACAGTATTTAAGGCAGTAGTACACACTGATGTACTCCAGTCTTGAGCTAAGGTTTAATACACCTGCTAAACTCTCTGACTACCTGGTGTGAATACTCTTTCTACAACAGCAGACTATATCTATCAGCCACAACCCTTTATTCCTATCCACAAAATCCTTATTGCCTACCTCACCATCCTCATTATACTTTTATACCAAAACCAGACCCAGACTCAGAACTTAGAATTGGACCCCAGCAGAAGCAGTGCTAGACATTTGTGAGTGTTTAGTAGAGGCCTAACAAAGACTATATTATTTATAGATTCTGTATCTTTTTCTCTTCTATAGAAGAATGAGAGAGAGTAAATCATGAGAAAGATGACCCACCCCCACAATTAGACCTTCTAGCTCACTGTAGTTACTCCCTGATCAAAGGCTTTATGTCTAACCTCAACTTAAGTAGCTTTTATTGCTAAGTTATCTTGTATTGAATAGAATTGAAGTCTTAGTTAAACTTTGGATTTTGGCATAATTTGGGTTCTGGCTTAATAATGGTTTCAGCATCAGAATACAGGTTCTTCAGTTTTGAGAGCTGTTAGTTTTCCACAAGTGCAGCTAGTCAATCCTAAGTGCTTGAGAGACTTAGTATTAATTTTTGGTGTTTATTGAGTTTCAGAGTATTCTAAGTTAAGCTGAGCACAGTAGCTTATAACTTTAAGTCCCAAGTCCCAATTCACATATTGCATCCCAGGAAGCAAACTAACATCAAATTAACAGCCTTTATATAATTGTTCTTCATTTATTTGAGTCTGCAGAGTTCTTCTATTGTACTTGACATATCTGAACTCAACAATATTAGTGATAATGCATAGAGTGATTAAGCTTCAGTAACTGAGAGCTCATTTCTCTTTCATTTGACTTAATTTTTCAGCCATTTCTGAGCACATTATCTGAAGCACACCACAAGGAAGTTTCAGACTTGATAATTCTCATTGAATAAATACTTTACTTGATGCTAAGTCATGTTGAATAAGATTATATTTGCATTTATAGCTTGTACACAATCTGTCTAACTCAGCCTCAGCAAAAGTGAAGGGAAAAGCTAAAGCAACAGAGCCTACAGAAGCCTTGACTTCAAGACTAGCACCCATATATACTATTTCTAAGCCACCTGGAAGATCAATGGCCAATTCCTGAGCAGCTGGTATTGTATCTCTCTGAGAACAGAGCATTTATCATGGTCATGGCAGAGTTGAATACATGAAAGGAGCACATAGAGACAATAATATGTGAAGAGTGGGTGGAGTACAGGCAAAGAGGAATGTCATTTCAGCCTGGGATGCCGACTTCTTGTTCCTGAACTGCCATGGTCAAATCAGGATATGTGCATCCGTATTCCTCCTTCTCACATCACTGTTCAGTCTTGTTCCGTTGAACCAGCGAATTTCATCTCAGGGACTCAAATCTTGGTGCTGAGAACAACCTTTGCAAGATAGAGAATCAAGAGAGAGAGAGAAAGAGAGGGACTCTGGTGAAGGCAATGGCATGAACCATGGATATCTGAATTCTTGTGTCCCTTTCTCATTGATACATAAATTTTTTCTAATCTTTCTCATAGGTCACTGTTGATGTGAAAATAAGTTATACACTTCCTGAATTCGGGGACCACGCTCCCCCAATAATGATAAAATCGTCGGTGAGGACGAGAAACCATGGCGGTTGTGCCAAATGGAGCATAGGGTAACACCAAGGTTGTCAAACATGCTCCTGAGATCATTTTAAGGTGTGTGCGTGGCGATGTTTGGTAGGCTCCACTGTGCTGGTGGTTCCTCAGGGGGAAGAACGAAATGATCAAGGGCTTTCGCGGTCATTAGCACAGGTGTTCTGGATATCATGATACTGTCTAGAACCGCACGAATAGATCGTCTGATGGCTTCTTCATCCTGAACGGCTTCGGATACTACTGAAAAAAGGATAGTTCTATACAGACTTGGCATAGGGTTCGCATCGCTCTCTGGATCTTTCAGATGCAACAACGCTAAGAGTCTGAATGTACTGGGGAAGTTGTTAATGAATCTTCATGCAGTAGCAGCTGAGATAAAGCGAGCCACTCGCCCGATTCCTAAGCATTACATTCGCATGAAGTGCGTCGCACATTTTTCCCAATGCATCGTATCATTACGGGTAGACAGTTCAGCAAATAAATGGGACATATGAATGACAATGTAAATTCGAATATCACGAATAGAATCTTCCGATGCTATGCCCAAAGTGACTATTATTGCCATCCTTTGTTCTGGTATTGGAGTGGGGGGATCCACATGATGGGACAAAATGATTGGTAGCATGAAAGGGGGACTCGTTCCAAATCCATTGTCAAGAACAGGTAGCATCTCTTCCGACGGATTACAGTCATCCAAACCGTCGATAATAATGACAAGAGGACCCTCATCTGCCAAAGAGGGGACATTCTACATTGCTGCTCGAGAAGCAGCTGGATATGCTCCTTCGGGGATAGTTCAAGCAATCCCGACACTGATACACCGTCCCCAGCAGAAATTTCGGTGCCAATTCGACTAACGGTCATGCCTAGAGAGGAGCCCCGAAGAATCTGAGTTTTTCGATACGATCGTAACGAACGAAAGTACCAAGACGGTTGACACTGCCATCGCACCTCGCAATTCAAGCCGTCAGCTTGCTGATGGTTTTCACACGCGTCCCTCGTAAGCATATTGACAGGGGACTGAGCTCAACAGAGAGTCGAAGATCGTGAAGCAGTTCTTGCATACCTAAGGCCAAGTGGTTAGTAATCTGCTCCAGGGTCAACAGAACGTACGTAGAGGATCAACTACCTTTTGGTCGCCTTACGTCACGACCACAGCTTCCTGTGCAGGGAACAATGCAATAAACGAAAGCCTTCCTGGAATTCGACGGCCTTGTTCAGGAGCTTTGTGCTCAAAGGTCACTCTAAAGCAAGAGTCACCTCGGTGCTTCAGGCCATATTTGTAGGGATACATAGCCGCATCATTCTTTGCTACATATCCTTCAATAAAAAAGGTGCATCCAACTGTTTGCATAAACAGGAATTGATAAAAGGGCTGTAGGTGTTGGAGGTTCTTAAACACTTCGTCGCGGCTTGCTGAGACATGCTCTGAAAATATGATGCTGTAGTTGTTGTCGACAGTTCTATCCGAATAGTTTCTTTCTCAACACCTGTGAAATGTTGAATGATTTCAAAAGGACTCCGCAAAGGATAGCCTACCCAGATGTCCCTTAACAAAAAACTCCAGGCGATATCGGCAGCACAGACAACCCAGTGTTTGGTCTAGGTGACACGAAAAGTCACTCGTCATAACACGTACCTCTGCGAGGGTTTTCATCGGTACTTTAACCGACGCCACGGGGATGTCTTCGAAGATCCAAAAACTACTCAAATCACTATATGCACCAATCCTACGGTGACATTCCGACTCGAGAATAACACAATCAATGGCCGGCCACTGCCTTCTAACATGGGAGTCCATTACACTGTAACCTAATAGCATTTCAAGGCCCCTTCCTACCATCATGCTCATGATCACTGTATGGGTTGATTGAGGCCAGTCATGCCACCGAAGACTGTTGTAAGTAGAGAGCAGAGTAATGTACAGAGGATTATAATTAGCCTCTCGAGAGAGAGATGTTCTACTTAAATACATTTTGTATTACTTCGAGATCTTTCTATGAGATACTAAATAAGTCCGGATCACGATCCAAGTCAGCTGCTGCTGACTGGCATTGTATCTTCGAGTATGTTCTCGTACTCGCTCAGGATTGCTATCCCAACAAAGATGAACTCATCATGTTCATTGTGCTCAGTTAATGTTGGGATAGCAATCCTGAGTGAATACAAGAATGTACTCAAAGATGCTACATTGGTCAGTGGCAGCTGACTTGGACTGTGATCCATACTTATTTAGTATTTCATAGAAAGATCTCAAAGTAGTACAAAATGTATTTAAGTAGAATGTCTCTCTCTCGAGAGGCTAATCTAATCCTCTGTACTGCTATCTCCTCTATACTTACAACAGTTAATATGCAGTGATGCAAGTGGAGTCCTGTGATATCTTCTATTTGATTCTTTGATCCTTTGGGACACCAGAAACCAAGAACACACAAATCTTCCTTATCTCAACTCTGCAAACTTCTTCAGCAAAAGATGAAGATCAAACCCTAAGAGACGAGGCTTGCTCCAGAGCCAGAAGATAAAGAAGAAGGAGGGGAGTGGTGGGAAGAAGATGAGGGTGACATGGAAGACAAGCATGGGTAACCACTGCACACCTGTCACACCATAGACCATATCCACAGCCAGCATCCAAGACATGCTCACAAAACACCTCAGGCTTTAGCCAATTGCAGAATCAAATGAATCAACTAGCCCACCATGAGGGTGCAAAATACCATACATGTCCATTACTCTACTCCACATTACATGCCAAAACACCCAGGGAACTCAAAAGGAAGAGCAGAGGGACCGGAACAAGAGGGAATGAGGATCCTAAGGCCCTGTACCTCCACTGCATCTTAGTAGTTAGCTTACTTGTTGTGGTTAATCAAATGCTGAGTACAAAAAAAAACCCTAAGAGACTTCTTGGTTGCCGAAAACGTTGATCCCCGGCGTTTTCGAGTCATAGATCAGCGGTACCGACGTTCTTCTCACGGCCTTCCTGAATCAGCATCACAAGCCACCGCGTAACCTCACCTCTGGTTTCCCTTTTAGAAGTTTCTTGGCTCTTTCCATGGTGAAATATGTTCGTTTACAAGATCCTTGCTCCCGCAGAAACGTGTAATTCTACATCGCTGCTGTATTTCCTTCTAGTCGATCTTCATTCTTAATCTTGAGTCGGGTCTGGATGTCAAATATCATTACCGGATCTTGTGGCTCACAGTGCTAAGTATTTTATTGATCTTGGAGCTTTATCATGACGTTGTCTCATGGTACGAGGGAAACCTAGGCCATAGGAGTCTCAAATGACCGCGGTGTTCCGTAATTCCCATTATTCTTCCTGCCAATTCTATCGCAAAAATCTGATCGTTTAACGAGAAGTGCGTCTAATTCCCTATCTAGTTTTTAAGGGTTTCATCTCGGTAATTCGGGAACCAGCTCACAACTTTCCAACGATAAGGAGCAAATGCCCGTGTATGCTCTTCTGGAGTTGAGGCTAATGTTGGTCTGAACCAAACCGCAAAGCCATAGAGACACCCCCCCCCTCGTCTTTGCCTATGAAGATCGTCTCTTTACTTATCACGAATCAAACATGTCACCGGCTACTAAATGTCGACTCGCTTCGGCCTTGACACCGGCCCATTCCCTGACGAAACTGTATTACATGAATTTCACCTTTCCATCCCATACTTGGTTCCTCCTTCTAACTCGCAGTCTAGAAGTACCGAGGTAGTTGTCTGATGGTGCGACACGCTTCCCTGGGTAGGCGAAGTCCTACCAAATTCAAGTTTCTCCTATGAACCAGAAATGAGCCACAATGCAGATGTAATCAATGGTGTATCAGTGACTACAATTATAAGCACCTTGATATTGGTCGCTTAGTAACAATAATGGTTCAATTGACCCATTGCGTTCATACTGAATTTGAGATACTGAGTTACAAGTAGAGATCTGTGTACTTGAAGATAAATGTTTGACAGCGTCGAGAGCAGTACGACAACAAACGAACAACACGAATAGTCTATTCTGATTCAAAAGTACGGTAACAGAGAGGGAAATTTCTGCCAAAGAAACTGCACCAAGCGAGACGGTGGCTTGTGTAATCAGTCATGAGGCCAATGCGGCTACGCATCCATATGACATCCTTTGTGGCCATGAACGCATCAAATTCCTCGAGCGATGGCGTCGTTGTCGGTCGCAGTAACGGATCTTCCGCCATCATGGTCAGAAAGAACGGCTTGAAATCATCTAGACCGTGATATCTCTTTCGAATGTACATGAGCTTGTGATGATACAGCGGAAAGAAAGATAAGATGAAATACCTCACAAATTCAGAAGAATGTAGCACCAACGTTGTATACATCCAGACAGAAAGGGTTGTGCAGAGGAGGGGAGCAGAGAAACTCCGGAGAATTCTTGATCTGGCACTTCATGGCCGTAGCGCGCGCGTCGTTTCTCCCGGCAGGGAAGTGCCGGGTTGTTTCAAAATCGATGATATAGTAAGACACCGGAGCCACGAGGCAGCGAGGTCGCTCATGAAGGACGTGGTAGACGCCATTGTAGCTATGCGGGTATGGGATATGAAAACTCCTTGGACATACACCGGTGGCGTCCATCATGAAATTGCTTGTGCATGCATCTCTACCAATCGATGAGAATGATATTTCGGTATACAAGAGAACGACTTACCCGTGCACGATATTATGTTCGTGCATAAAATGTATTCCCTATCACCGGTGTAGGTATCTTGGTGACAAAAATGGACTAGCCGCCTGCCTCCAAGATCTGTTGAAATGCATCGGCGAACTCACGTCGACAGTGAAATGGGGGGGAGTTGAAGGCACGTAGCATAGGCAAGACTACAAAAACTCGTTGTTTCTCTTCACCTGGAATAGGTATTATTCCAAGGATAGGAATAGTGCGGTTTCGCGGGCCACGAACCATGTCGGCAGATGATAAGTGCTTCATCATGGCAAGTTTCTGTGAGCCTGCCGGTACAATTCGAAGGACGACCTTGACACCATCCTTTATCAGAGTTGCGTCGAGAAGGACAGATACATGCTGCAAATGCATATAATACTTTTTGAGAAACAAAGTTTCAATAAGCACCTACCAGAAAAATATTATCGTCCTCGACTTTGAAGCCATACTTTGCTTTCAGGTCCGTGCCATCCTTCAGAATCCACGATGGGTCCCACTCTGGATGGCCTTGGTCGGAGCATAAATCCTTGGGTTTCCGAGAATGGCAGATGCTTCACCCAAAATAATTCTGCAGCGGTTCGGACATCTTTGAACGCAGGTACGGGTGGCTGGGTTCTGGCCATAATGAAGGAAAAAATGGAAGTTTTCAGTGGGAACTGCCGATCTGTCGGCTTCGGGGACTGGGGACCAGCAGCAGTCAACTATTTGGATCCCGCGAAAGGTACAGTCCCCAGTGAGTCAGAGAATTAATGCGCCATGACCACATCTACAGAGGTCTGGACATTCTTGTCCGCTCGTAAATCGAACCTAATCAGTTGGCTGGTTCGTTTGCGAAAATGGCAGTCCATTTATGATTACTTACTGTCATTGATATCAAATACTCATTTTTTTAATCCCCCCGTCAACTCTGCATTGGTCTAAAATGGTATTTACGTCAACATTTCATGAATCAAGGGAGTCACCGGCGTCTAACTGCTGATTTCATTCTCCACCTGGCATCAAGCCTCGACCCCACTACCCTGCATATTCCCCCGCTCCTTGAAATTGACCTTGCAATCTCATACGGAAGTCCTGGTTTGCCCTTCCGCCTCACCATCTGAACCTACCCAGGTACGCCTCTAATGATGTTCCATGGGCCGTCACCAATCGGGCTGGGGAAATGACGATACGTCGAGTTTATCCCATTGTGTCTATCGTTCATCGACGGTGTGTCAGTGATTGAATCAGTGATAAAGATTCTTTGACTAATAAGTCTGAATGATTCATCGTCGCATTGTATGTCTGTTGAATGTCAGATATGGAGATCAGTGTACCGCAGGTTCAATATAGATAGATCATCATAGACGTTTGACAGCTCTGATAGCAATGTGATAGCAAATGAAAAATACGAAACGGTCTAATCTGAATCAGAAGTACGGTAAAAGAATAGGGAATTTCCGCCACAGAAATTGAACAAATCGAGACGGGGGCTTACACCATGCGTAATCCAGCTAAATGCGACTGCGAAGCCATATCTGATCCTTCGACCCAATGAACATGTCAAATTTCCGGAGCATCTCCTTCGTGGTCGGTCATTTAGATGGATCTTTAGCCATCATCTCAACACAGAACGGCTTGAACTCATCCACACCAGCATACTTCTTTACAGCAACGTTAATTTAAAATAGAAAAAGAGGGCTGAGAACTGAATACCTCACAAAAGCTGAGAAATGTCGCACGGACGTTGTAGACGTCCAGTCGAAATGGATTGTACGGCACTGGGGCACTGAGAAATTCTGGCGAAGTCTTTATCTGACACTTTAGCTCTATGGTCCGTGCAGCATCCTTGCCCTCGGGAAAGTGCTTTGTGGTCTCGAAATCAATGATGTAGTGAAATCAATGATGTAGTATTTGACGGGGGGTACAAGGCACCGTGGTCTTGCATGAAGTCCATGGCCAAGTTCGTCTATGCTGTCTGTATCGGCCATGTGAAAGCCTTTCGGGCAGACATTGGTGGCGTCCATCAGGAAGTTGAGCGTACATGCATCTCTAGAGCAACGTTACTGAAACCCATTTATGTAGAGAGCATCGATGGACTCACCCGTGCGCGATGTTGTTTTCATGCATGAAATCTATACCCTGGTTTGACGTAAGACGAGCCTGAATACGAAGGATTCAGTAGCACACCTCTAATATTTGTCGAAATGCATCGGCAAACTGGCGTCGGCAGTGAAAGTCCGGAGGGTGAAACCATCGAAGGACAGGCAAGATTACAAACACCCTGTCATTCTCCTCGCCAGGTATCGGTATAGTTCCCAGAACAGGAACGGTATGGTTGCGTGGGTCGGAGCGCATTTGGGGCGAGGAGAGGTGCATCATCATAGCTAGTTCCTGTGAACCTACTGGTACGATACGAAGGGCGACCTTGACACCATCCTCGATCCGAATTGCATCTAAGACAACGGACGTATACTAGAAGCAAAGATTTCTCTTAACAAAGAATAACGAAGTAATATAAATCTCACAATCGACCGATGTTGGTCCTCGAAGAGCAGAAAAGAATTCTTTTCTCTCAAGTTGGTGCCATCCTTTTGGATCCATGAAGGGCACCAGTCTGGATGGTACCGAGGGCGGAGCAGGTAACCTTGGTTTTCCAAATACGGTTGATGCTTAACCCAAAAGAGTTCACTAGGTGAGCGATGATCTTTAAACGGGAGCGAGGATAGCTGGGTTCGAAGCATCGTCGTGGCGAAAAGAAAAGGTGACGGACGGTGCCGAATTACTGGCCGTTGTCCCTTGAAGGTTTACTCGAATTGCAAATTTTACTCAGTCGAGTTGGTATTTGATCTGTTCCAAACAGCACCGGTTTCGACCCCATACGCCGATGAACCAACTCTGTCAAAATAGCCAACAGCAATCTCCAGAATGGTAGACCGACTCAGCTCTGGGCAATCTAGTATCTAAGTACGAGGTGTATTGTGAGTGAATTTACCGTTTGTCTCTGCACCAGCTTTCCCTCTTCTCGATATGCCTGTTACCTCAGAAGAAATAAACTCTATAAAGAACCAGGTGAATATACTGCTAAACGACGCTAACCAGGACAGCGTTCGGCCCAAGCCTCTAAGAGACGATCTCATTGAAGATATAAACACGTATGACCACTACGTCTCAATCTTCAACCGTCGTGTATCTGATTTTCTGCTCTTAGGGCTCTTCTCCGACTCAAAGATCTGTCTTTGATTAGCGAAATTCGGGCAAAATTTTATTTCTGGATTCGGAAAGCTCTTTCCAAAGCTCCCGAAGCAGTGCCAACTGTGGCTTCAGTATGCAAAATGATAAATAAAATTCAGACTTCATACGAAGTGAACCGTTTCACTACGACAGTCAGAAATGGTATGATGTGTTGACCGTGAAGACTTACCAGTACATAGGATGTTGGCAACCAGTGTCATGATGCCGAAGTGTCTGTGTTGGGAAACAAGCCGACGACTCGGTCACGGATATGATCCGGACCTTTTAGTCATCGACACCTCGACGCGTACTTACACGTCTGTTCTAGTTGTTTCTCTTTCCTCTCCTTATGGACTATTTTAGTTTACTCTTAGAATATACTAGAACACTTGGAGAGGTATAAAAGCCTCGCAATTGTACCGTAGTTTATACAGAATATCCACCTTACTTCTACTCTTACAACTACCAGCTGCCAACATGAGCACCTGGCGAGACGGTAATATCAGTTTTTCCAGAATGGTTAGCAGGTAAATGTCAGTTCTTTGTCAAGGAGCTTTGGTTTGGGTGAATATACCACGAGACGATATTCCTCACCAGCGTCTGCAGCGGAGAGCAATAAAAGAACCAAAACTACAATATAGCTGTTCATCCAGATGATGAACGTGCGATAAATCTATGTCCATGAGCATCCTAGTCAGCCTCCCGAACAAGTCAGACTGACGAGGGTCTTACAAGGAACGCATCAGCCACGAGGATCGGAAGAACCCATGCCGAATTGTCAATGAGGCTCTAGCGGGACCACCACGGATGTAGACTGATAGTATCATCCGAAACTATGTGGAATACGCTGTACAGAGTGAGTACAATAGTTGTCATGCAGCACTGAAACTCCGGTTAGTCGTCGACAGAAGATTAGACAGAGAACAAACCAAATTGATGAGAAGAAACAGTGCAATATGAGTAACCAGGAGTTACATGTGCACTCGTTTCATTTTGTAGCGGTGATACATGACAAGGCTGCGTTGATACGTGATCATAATATAGGCGCTTGGAGAATATGTCCAACGCAATATCTAGAGCGACAATAAACAGGCGCACCATACAGAAAAGTCGAAAGGTAGGCTCCAACGAAGGCCGATTTGACGGCGTTAGATAGTATTCATATTCATCTGGGAACTAGACATGGAGGTATAAGTAGCCTATGTCTCAAGGAATTTTTTCCGCGGAAGCATATTCATGGGTCAAGATCTTCGATCGCCTCTAAGAGCTTACCTGCAGAGTAAGTATACCATGCCAGAGGGGTCTTCAAGCAGTTTTTCGTACCGAAATGAGATTGGTCAGACATCTGACGCTCAGGTCTAGACCCAGGTAGTGCGGCGGAGATAGCAAGGATTCCCGTAGAGTTTATAGAATTTGGAAAACCGGCCTATCTGTTTCGGCAACGTAAGTGTGAGAACCAGTTACAAGACTGATGAGTAATTATGAATTGATTGCTACTGGGTACATTCTCTACCAAGGTAACTGCTCGTTGCCTCGCCAAAATTGACCTGCAAAACATGGACGTCAGCGCATCTTCCGGAAGATTCGATCCAAAAAAAATATATATATATTTACAGGTCTTTCCAATATCGTCTGGTCCCAACAGTGCCCATGGAACAAGCACCGAAGCACCCTCTGCAGTCGTCTTCCCCCCTGGCGCATACATGTTCAACTTCGTCGATATAAACCCGGGGCTAATCACGTTGACCTTGATTCCCTCGTGTTCGAGCTCCTTCGCCAGCGCAATTGAGTAAGAGTTCATCGCGACTTTGCTGGTGTTGTATGCAACGACATGCATACCGGAACCTGGGGCAGCCTGGGTAGCGTTCGAAGCCATCAGCGTTGACACATTCAAGATGCACGCGTGGCCTTGTGGCAAAGCTCTGAGTAGAGGAAGGAAGGCCTGCGTCGTTTGGATAAGGCCAAAAAAGTTGGGCTCGAAGGCATTGCGGATGACGTCGAGCGAGATGGTAGTAGCCTGCTGCGGCTCGGACATGTAGCTCATTCCTGATAGTATCGTCAGCACCAAACCAAAACAAGAGAAACAATAATGGGACTTCCCTGCATTATTCACCAGAGTATCCAGCCTGGCTTCGGCCTTCTCGATGGTCTCCTTCGCAGCATGGACTGAAACAGTATCGGTGATGTCTAACTGAACATATTTGACATTGAGACCGTGCTCTTCCTTGAGTCTAGCCCTAAGATCGTGGTCATCAGTATAAGAGTCCCACCGTCGAACGGAACCGTCATTCACTGTGCATGTTTTCCAGCTGCCTCATTCCTCGATGACAGCCAAACCGTATGACCCTTCTCCGCCAAAAGCCTCGCAACATCGTATCCAATACCAGTATTCGAGCCTGTGATGAGGATAACACGCTTGTACGGGTCGCTGGAAGCAGCCATGATGGTGGTCACGATACAATCACGATTTTGGATGCCGTTGCCAGCGTTTAGTTTTTAATAGAACAAGATATCGCATGGTGTTCCGTATGCCGTACAAAATGGGAATCCCAAGGACAGGAATTTGAGGAAAAGAAAAAAAAGGAAGAATAACCGTCTCGGCTGGTAGCTGGGTGCTAAGATGTATTTCAGGCCAAAATTAGCGCTAAAACAGTCAGGTGGAGTTTTGCAGAGATCAGCCCTCCTCCCGAGGCTTCGCATTCGCATTCCATGATGTGCGCCGTCGTCGTTCTTTCGACATCATCCTGCTGCTCGCGTAGAACACCAGCCACTGTGCATACAACACGGGCAAGTCAGCGATGAATTCATATTCAATTGTATTGCTGAAGGACCTGTAGGTGGAGGACATCAAGGTCAATGCGGTAGACCTAGATCTGTGACGAGCGAGTTGAATGGGTGTCTGCCCTTCCACTGTGAAATCGCCATGACATTCAACGACAAAAAGTTCCGAGTTGCTCCTGGTTCTATGTGGTGGCTTACTGCGTTCAGCAAGAGCAAGGAAGCGATGAATACGGTGTTAGCGAAGAGGCAGTGGAGGAGGTTGGCACGTATATGCCTGGAGCGAAGACAAGAATGTGACCGCTCTTCTGCCTTGAGGATAAAGATTAGTGTATCATTAATATTAGCTCGGTATTCTATCGGCTCATATTGATAGACTACCATTCATTGACAAAGCAATGCTACGGAAACGACAATATAAAATGAGTTCGCTTCACTGTTTGATAAAGCATATTAATGTCCGGAAAAAGGAAGCATGTTGCACTCTTGGGCTGTATTCTTCGCGTCGAGTGTCTCCGATGTTGCATTTCGAGAGTGAAGTAGGGCATGTACTGTGAAAATTTTTGTTTACACGCTGGCATTAGAAGTCATCCTTAAGCAGCGTACCTAAGGCTTGCCACGTTAACTTTTCATGAGAATACTCTGCGGGATCTGTGAAAATATAGATACCGACCATGGTAACCACCTAGTTCAAGATTGAATGTCATTTCTGGAATGATTCAAAACCTCAGGTACTTACGGATATGGACAGAAGGACGAGGCAAGGTAGTACACCTACAAAGTCTGTGTCTGGAGTCATTTTGCGAACCGATACAGTATTAAACTTGTACCCAAAATGTCACTTGAATTATATTAGCATCGGGAATTGGCTTAACCAGAAGTGGCCTACCAAATCCATCTGGGGCTCCAGGCATGCTTAAACGCAACTGAGTGAACGCAAACACGATCCCAACAGGAACAACGACTATCTCGTTGGTACACAAGCATCCCGCAAGCCCCAGGCTTAAAGCTGGCTCAAGGCTCACAAGAGTAGGCACTTCCTAAAATTTCACGTGAGATTCTATATGTCCAGATGAACAGTTTTACAGATGGAAGGAAGATAGCAATAAGCTTTTACAGGAATATTTAACAGTACTGATAGAATGCAAATCTCATAGTAGAAGGCCAGTGTGCAGACACAGAGAGAGAGAAAATCAGGAACGGACGCACTTGCATGAAACTGGACACCATCTGCACATGTGCCGAAATGAATGGAAACCATAATGGCATCAATATGAAGACACCCTGTAGAAGCAACCCTCCGAAGGTGTTCAGCTACGCAGTAAGCCAAAAATCGACTGAACCCATCATCCGGATAAAACACTCGAGGGGGACAAACGGGACTGTCAGTATCTGTAATCATCGCTACCGCACGCTGGAATAAAGGCACAAGCGAGTATTCGCCTCGGGGATGTCAGCCAGGGGGAGAGCACTGTCGTAGATGGTATTATGTATAGCGTCAATGGCTGCGGGAACTCGCGCATCGTGAAAAGGCTTCTTTCGGCGTCTTTAGCCACGTTGCGCGTCCAATTGGCTGATAGGGTTTCAAAGTCAGCGCGAAATGTAGATCTGAGGTGTAATAATCGTACTTGAAGGCAGCACAGTTCCCGCCTCCCACCAGGACGGTGATAGATCACGGGAAGATATCCGGGGACGTTAACCGACGCTCAAACGAGTTCAATGCACCGAACAGAGAAACTAGTGCTTGTCTAAAAGAAGCGGGTTGGCGACGGAATATTGATGCACATCGAACAGAAATGATGTCAATCAAAATGCGGAGGTTTCACTGCGGATGAGAACGATGGATGGACCCGCATAGAAGCAGTCGAAGACGGCGTTGATTATGTGACGCTAGCGATACCCAGCAACAAACGAGAACGAAACGCCAGAGAAGGGCCAGATCACATCCATAAGAAAGCGGCCCCGGCCCCGAGACCATGACAGCGAAGAACGAAGCCAAGTAAGGGCATGATGGGGGAAAGGAGGAAAAAAGGTTTTGACCGTCGCTTCGAAGAGCGCAGCGCGCCTTTTGTACCCGTCGGGGTGGTCCGTGCACTTGCTATCAGCGCCGTCGTGATGTCGTCATCGACGGTGAAACAGATATTCTCCCTTGGTTTGCCGCGTCATGCCAACTATCCTGAAGATCGGCGTGCCGGTATGAAAGGGAATAAGGAAAGGCACACACACTGACGTCATCACATGTATCTCCTTTCATACCTGGTGATATTTAAGCAAACGGAGCAAAAGGCGAATCCGCGATCCGTTGTCGTGATATGCATGCATTTTGAGCGGTCCGAACCCCGTTTGCTTGCGATGGATATGCATATCAGGTTATCTCCTCTGAACGTTGATTTGCAAAGTCCCTCGGGCAGACAAGCCTTGTCGCATGCACGAACAGACAAATACCGGACGACCAGGGAGATAAGTCTTGTTGTATAGTACAAAGCGAACAGTCATATAATAGCCTGGTCGCGTCGAGTCAGTACAAGAGAGGAGGACAAAGAGGAACTTTGACGCACGTAGATAAAAAAAAACGATATACTGATACAGTAATGTATGTTTCTACCTTCAAAAATAATCCATCAGTGACAGATCATCAGGGGGGTACATAATAGTTAGGAGCGTACTTCGGACCGCCTAAACCTTACTCTTCGTCTATCCTGGACTCCAGATGATTATCTTTCCCACTAGTCCCGCTCTGATGCTATCATGACAAGGGATTAGCAACCAACCCAAATAGCCACCCAAATAGCCCGCGTACCTGCCGTAGCTTCGCGAGATGAATTTTCAGCGTCTCGGCATAGTTGTCGAAGCCCAGCGTGGACATCGCATACAAGATATCCTCCCCTCCAATCGTCTTCCTCTTCTCCATTTGACATTTCTCCGCCGCCTCGGACGTGATGAAGGAAATAAACTCTGAGACACATTCCTGGACGCATTCTTTCGCGTCCTTGGCTATTTTTGCGGTGGGCGGGACGGAAGACTTCATAATTCGGGACACATTTGCTATCTGCATGGGATAATAAGGTATCGCGCAGGCAGAGACATGGCTCAGTGGCAACGTACAGGTAGGAACCGATCCTGCTCCCTGTACTCTCCAACCTCCTGTTCAGTAATGGGTAACGGTTCCGGGGGATCCTCAGTTGGTGGCTCCAGAGGTGCCCCATCTTCTTGGGCAGCGAGAATTGGGTGAAGTTCCGCCATAAAGGCACTAACGACAGCCGGTCGTCAGTCGGATTATCCCTTCCCTTGACAACGAGTGGGTGGCACACATACCTCCGCAGCCGCGGAATGCTTCGTGAAGTACTGGGTAAGGACCTATCAACGGCGGTGTCTACAAAAAAAGCGCTTAGAGAGAAGGCTATATGATGTGTGCGGACGATGAAGGACGCGATGATTTATGTTGAGAATCTGAGAATCGTCAGGGTAATGACGGGTCTAGGTGCATCTAGGCCCCTACACCATAACTTATCCGAACATCACGTGGTTGGTCCACCTTTTTTTGGCGGCGGGTCGGCTCTCTCCGCGGGGTCTGCCGATCTAGCTATGCACTCCAGAATCATGTCATCTGAAACTCTGGCTCGCCAGTGGATCCTTTTCAATCACGTACATACGCCAGGTAGAGAGCGACGGACCATGTTCAATCCTTAAGTATTATAATGCATCCAATTCATCCTTCAGAGAATGTCACATATAATAATTCCCCGAGCGTAAGATATTCCATCTATCAATACCGTCCGTGTTTGAGACATTTCTCGAAGTGCCAGAATGCTTTGAAGCATTTGGAGAGTATCGGAAGGAAGAAGACTACGACATCTTAGAACCCAAAAGATATTTCACTCTAGAGGTGGGAGAACGCAGCAACACCCCTGCTTGGATATGTCGCTTGAACTCTTACTTTACCGAAGCGTTAGTTTTTTTTTTTTTTCCAAGTCCGTCTGTCTCTGTGCTGTATCGATTCTCCGGAGTGGCCAGAAGATTGACTGACTGGAAAGCAATCGGGGTCGGGGGGGACACCATTCGGTCGGTCCTCTTAGCCCACAGAATCAAATCACACTTCACTTTTTATGAGTTAGTTAATATGAGACGGACGGACAGGCAGAGGCAGGCCTTCTTATATCGATTTCGGAATCGAGGCACTTGGAATCTCATGAAGAAGGACATATCGACTTGCGCGCAGCGCTGGATAAAAAATGGACGGGGGAGCAGGGTTATATTGAAGGCTATGGGCACTTCCCCTCAGGACTCTCACTACAAAAAAACCGAGTAGCAGGTTTACAACAATCGAGGAGATGGATGGTATACTAATTAATCGAGACCCTTTCAGTAAGACTTGCCTGACTGTACTTAAAAAACCCATAAAGGACCTGAAGTGTGCACGAAAAGTGCACTTCAACCTTTCCTCACGCCTGGAGACATATTGCCTAACAACCCACCCATCACCCATGGCACGAGGATGCCACGAGGCGAACCATACACAATGCTCAGCCCTTCCCGTGCTCTAGTCCCCAACGTTAACGTAGCGGCAGACTGAATGAATCTCCAGGCGCCCTGCCCTATATAAAACTCAAGCCCGGATGTATATAACGAACGACATACACGTCCCTCGGCATTATTAGTATTATTACGATTAAGGGTACCCTATAAACTACACGACCCACGGAAACCTCGACTTACAGAGGAGGGGGGGAAGGGGGAAAGGAACCAGCCCAATACGGCAAACAAAACAGACGGGTTATCATGGCAAACGCCAACCCCACCCTTTAATACCCAGGCAACGCAATGACTGCTCCCGCCTTTCGTGGCCCGTCTCTAGGAGCGATATTACATCGGAAAGGTTTAATTCGGCTACGAAAAAAAAAAAAAACATAAATAAATTTAAAAAAAAAAAGAGCGCCAAGGACAAGGAAAAGGAAAAGGAATAAATGATCGGGGGCAATTAAAACTTTAAAAACCACATACCTGACAGGTCCGGGTATAGCCTCAAAGATCGGTAAAATTGGCTTACCGCCCTCAGTTATGGGCGTAATAGTGAACAGGGACAGCACTGTCGCTATCGTAATGAAAAGCGATGCATCAGCCAAGCGAAGACCTGTCAAGGAGGGTTCGTGCTGCCTTTAGATACCGCCACGAGAACAAAGGGAAAAGATCATACCAGGACAGATCCTATGCGAATATTCGTCAATCAAAGTGTTAAATGAAGAGAAAACACACGCATTCTGACCGTCTACCGAATCCAAATATGACGTCACAGGGATTCCTCTCTGGATTGGGACCCAAAAATCGGGAAGGGTTGAATTCATGCGGGCGCTTGTGTGTCGTCGGATCGTGTGTGATGTTCCTGCGGGGTATCTCACGATAATGACGACTTAATCTAAAGACGGGAAAGGGAAACTGACCATATATTGACGACAATCACCGAGCGCTCAGGAATATAGTACCCGTCTTGAATATCGGCTTGCGTCGTACAGTGAGGGAGATCTTTAGAACCAACGTAAAATTAACGATCAACAACCACCAAAGAAAGAGAAATGTCGTAAAAAAAACTTACTCTGGGGAACTGGCGGATGTGTCCGAAGGATCTCTTTCCGTATGGCATCAATGTAAGGAAGTTGCTCCCTGTCCCCGAAAGACGGCAGCCTGTCGCGTCCGATCACGCCGTCTAATTCAGCCTGAGCCCGTTTCTGAATATCGGGATGTAACGTCATCATTAAAAAGAAGACGTGCAACGCTATACTGGTCTAACAAACCCAGGTTGAGCAGCGGACAACGGATAATAAACATTGCGATAGGAGGCTGCTCACTGTCTCTCCTCCAGCTGTGGAGAACAACAACTCAGGTCAGCAAGATAGCGCAAGAAAGAAAGAAAAAAACGCGCTAGTGCGCACACCTCACCTCCCATCATTGCGCCCGACGCGTGTTTCAAGTATTCTTCCTCCTCGGGCGAGATTCCCTTTTGAAGCCATTTAGAGACGAACGACTCTCCGAATCCGCCTGTGGCCTAAAAAAAAAAGTGACAATGAACTACCGAAAGGCGAGAACGGGGTCTGGGGGACTGAGAGAATTAATTACCATATGCTGCTTGACGAGGTTAAAAGGCGCGTCGACCATGACATTGTAATGTTCCCTCCACTCGGCAGCAACTGTCTTGAAGCCGGCTCCTGGGAACCATGACGGCACGTACGACACTAGAGGCACTAAAATCAGAAATTTGGAAGAGAAGGAAACAAACATTACGAGAAGCCACGTACGGATTGGAATTGCATTAACCAAAAACTCCGAGGGTTCGCATCCTTTGCCCATTTCTTCCATGGAACGAGTAGCGTTCTGGATAAAGTCATCGTTGAACGAAACGGCTTCGTGACCGTACGCAATCTTGAGAATAATGGCATCGGCGTGTCTATCAAAGACGTCAGACTTCGTCAGGGGACAGCAGTGTCACTGAGCTATTCACAGAGTGATATGTTCGCTGAAGTGGGTAGGCGCTTCGAGAAGGCGTTTCGCGAAACATCGCGCCATCCTCTCTTCGTGGGGGAAGAAGGCCCTTATGGCGTGATTACTTCCCAGCTCCTTATATACCATCTTCCTCGAACTTCGAAGCCTTCGCCCGTAAGGCATGATTCCCATCGACAGTTTGCACCCCATGAGCTCCCCAGCCATCGGTATGCGCGGCCTGTCAGAGTAGATCTTTCCCTTCTTGTCGAGCATTTCCACAGCCTTTTCGAACGTGTTTATGACGACGATAGTCATTCCGAAGACAGTGGCGGATATGATGTCGCTGCCTATCAGGGTGGGAATGAAAAACACTGCTGGCTTCCCCCGCGAAACAGTCGTAAGTAAACGCACCGTAGACCTTTCCCCACCGTGCATAGACTTCCCCTCCATCACTTTCAGATGGGATATCTGAGAGAGCAAGGTCAGTCGAGTACTACGCGACAGAATCGGCGGCATGAATACCAAACATATTTCCGATGAGAAAACGACCTTTTGGTCCCGGAGGCAAAGGTGGACGCGAACGCCTGCGTGCGAAAAGAATAGTCGAGAAGAAAAGAGCGGCGGCAAGCAGAGCATAGTCCAGCGATGTCCCCGACAGCATGATGTTACTTGCAAGAAAATTAGATCCAAGCACAGCACGCAGATGGGCAGGATTAAATAGGTCGGGGGTGTATGCGGAAGAACGTCTGCGAATTCGTGGCTGACGACCTTCATATCTTGAAGAATCCCGGAATCAGAACGGGCTGATGGAAGCATGGGGGGGGTGACAAATTTTTAATAAGGCCGATTCGATTGCCTGACAATGACAGAACCGCAATACGCATTCAGAACATGGACAAGATTGGGCTGAATAACTAGCCGTCAATCATGGATCTGTACCCATTTGTTAAGCTTGGATCTTTACGCTGACCCCATTCAACTTACGATGTCTTTTTGCCGCGGAGGCTGAACGGCAGCATTGACTGACCAGGCCAGGTAGCTGATAAACAAAGGCGGTATCCCAGCGCGAAACATCGGTACCAATTGGCAAGACATTCAGCTGTTTGGGTCGAAGAAACGATGCTGAGCCGATGTGCGGCGTCGTCAGATGTTCCTTCCACATTTGGGATCAGCAAATGACATTCGGGCCGCGGGTCGCTATGGTTCTACAGTGCGGTATGATGCATTTGGGTTACCACGTAGACTCTGCGCACTGACTTACAAGGTGATCACAGGACTTGGCCTCCTTGATTGAAATTCATTCTTTCCGCGATGAAGTCTCTCCAATTGTGAACGGTACATAAAATGCACACATTAGTGGTGAATAAACGCGTCAAGCGACTCAAGTACGTGAAGCTAATTTGAAAATGAGAAAATAGTGTACGACCAAAAGTGAGGGAGACCACACCTTCCCGAGTCCAGCCCGATTCGACGTCCTCGTTACCGTTACCGCCTTTGCCTGGATATAATTAACTTTTAGCCCTTAGCCCTCAGCCCTCAGGGATCATCCATATACGCCAATCACTGTTGCACTTGAGTACCCGTATACACCGGCGATGACGCGAATCCATGCTGTGCTATTATGGTCCCCGAAATAAGGGTGGCAGGACGTGTCTAAACGTCCGCCAACCGTTCAGAGTCATTGGTCCTAGTGTCTTAGACATGTTGTCACGTCATTGAAGCTCTCTGTTAGATGGATTGTCCAACGCCAGACTGTAGGCGGCACTGGTCGTTTAATTCCTATACCGCAACGTCTCAGGATACGACAAGAGCGGGTGATGAGAATAAACAGACATCGAAGATCGCTGCTTGCCGATAGCCGTGTATGTGCAATACTGTTGTTCTGGCCAGTGGATTTTGGATCGTGCGGCGATGAGATCAACACATATGGTTCAATTCCGTAAAGGGACTATAAATCATCCGAAACGCCGTTAGCCTGGCGCTTGACAACGTCGAACCAACATCGGCGTCGAACCCACCAGCTTGGCGGGTAAATAATACCCATAAACAACTTGCGGGCCAGCCACAGTAACACTATGGTGGAGTACACCTACGACTGAAGCGACATGGATGCATGTGCCCACCGCCCTCATCCCCGGAAGGTTTAAACCCTAACATGTTGACTGTCCCAACTTCGTCTCTTTGACACGTCGTAGACGTCAAAGACGAGACAACAGCGACAGCAATAGCATTGAGTTCTGGGATGTTTAGGGCTTGTTCTTCGTCATTAGACTCGCCAGAAAAACCCACGCTGTGGGATAAGGGTGCGTCGTGACCAGTTAGTGACGGCTAAGAGTCGAGATCTGTCAGTGTGGAATTCACGCGCAACATAGAGAAAAGAAAAGCACACCTTCGCTAACTCTTACAGAATCACAATGAGACTTGTTGCAGAAACGACGAGATTACGAAGACTTTCCACCCTCTTTCTTGAGGAAGAACAGTTTTTTCCCCCTACCCCACGGCGAGATATTCATGACACAAATTAATAGCGTTAAACGAAGCGGCAGCAGTAGCAGGTTTCCTTGAATCTAGACGTTGAGATAAGGAGAATGCCACCAAAGACTAACGTTAGTACGCACCGAAGATTGAAAAGCTCCGACGTCGTATATTGTGCGGTCAAGGAAGGTCCATAGCGTGTGGAAACTAGATGGACATAAATACGAATCAGCCCATCATCATGTATCGCAGAAGAATGAAGCTTACATATTTTGGGCTCAAGCGCTCAATCTTGAGTCTGCCGCTCCTGGGGTGTACCAATCAAACCAATCCAACAATTCGAGATCAGAATAGCAATAGTGTTTCCGCTTGAACTCCAAGGATAAGGCCACTGAGTATGGGAGAAGTACGAGTCGGAACAAGTCGTATCCCTGTTCGGCGAACGAACGCAGGTGGCGAATCAATAGATACCTTCCACAATTCTCGCGACCGCCACGTTCCGGCCCATCGTATCCACGGATTCTGTAAAAGCTCTGGTAAATAATACGTCAAAGGCAGCACAAGGCTTCAGACTGACCTAATCTTCCAAGACAGGCTCCATTCCAGGTCGTGTCTGTATAGAATGTCGGTATATGCGCCCTCTTTGTCCGTGTCGGACGGGTTTTTTCACCCCGCTATGCGAAAGTAAGAGAAAACGTCGGTCCAAAGACATTGAGACTAGACTCCGCCTGGTTCTCGCATGAGAAACTGGTGAGGAATTGGAATAAGACGCGTACCGAGACCGATACTGATATCTGCCATAGATGTCCATACCCGCCAAGCTAACAGGATAGGAACGTAGTGAAATATTACGAAAGGTAATACGGTGCGCGTTGAGAGTGCTGACACGCTGGAAGCGACGGATATCCCACTCAAACGAGAAAAAGGCATTGGTGCAAGTATTCTTCGACATTATCGAGAATTCCGGCAGCCATGGACGTCTCCATCTGTATCTCCTGGGGCTCCATCGAGGCAAAGACCGCCTTTCCAAATAATCCGGCTTGTTGTCCGTGGCTACCCTGTCCCTACGTCAGCCGCGAGGCACCGTGTCATGGCGTCCATCCTCCCGGATACTGCATCTTTGTTAGCCTAACTCGTGAGTCAAAAGAATGGACTGCAACGCACTCGTGTGTGATGCCAAGAAATCCTTCGCTGTGAATCTCTTCCGTCCTCGCTTTGGGAATCCTGCAGCTGTTGGTTGGCTTGAGAATTGAAGACACCGTATGGCCGGTAAATTTGTGGTGAGGGATACATCGAACAGACATACGGTACTTGGCTCGTCGTGGACGTCGATAGCCAAGAGAATCAAGCAAGCGCGAAAAGGTCACGGATGATGTAATCGCAGACTCCTAACCCTATTCTTGGGTTTCCGCAAATCTTGATCGTCAGAGTTTCTGCTTTACACTGCCCAGAGCCCAAGAATACTTTTTCATCAACGGGAATTATATATAATTCTTTTCAGAGTGCTATGGGATAACGCATTCGACCCTCTCAGCCAGTCTCCAGAATGGTAACCCCAGCCTGTGCGTGTGCGTTGCTACAGCGCTGTTATCTGTAGTCTTCCCAAAGTTTCATTTAAGGTCATTTTTCTTCTCGATCCGCATTTACAAGGGACAGGTGTTTTGCTTTCTATCCATCTGCAATTGACTCGAGCACGAGGCCAGCCACAATGGCATCGGATATCACGTCTAGTCCTCGGCGCTCCGCGTTCAATTCAAGTGCTTAAACTTAAGCTTCGAGGCACTTGTATAAAAAACCCTGTGCACCACCCACGTTCCCACATCACAGACGTTTATCCTGTCACCCACCACCAATACGAATGTCAGACCCAATCCTCGGTCTCCTGAAAACCAAAGTGAGTAGAGTAGTCGTTTACAAGTACTCGAAAGATCTCTGAAACTACTAACACGACACTTTAAAAGGCCTCTGAGGCATTCAAACAAGGCGATTTTACCACCGCCCGATCGCTTTATTCGCATTCAGTCGATATCGATCCTCAGGACGATACTCACCCCTTAAATCGCTCTTTGATGAATTTGCGACTCACAAGGTGAGTACCTCTGCCTTCTAATCTCTCGAGGATATTCGCTAACAGATCTCAATCAGATGGTCGGATGCCGAAGAAGACGCAACTAAAGCGCTAGCGCTCTGCCAATGCACGAAGAACGACCACAAACAAAAGGCTTACTACAGGAGATGCCAGGCCAGACGAGAGATGGGCGATATCGTCGGTGCCCAAAATGGTTCGTGTTCGTTTCAGAGACTGGCGCTTCCCCCTCCTTGATTATCTTGAATAGATCTCAAAGCCTTTGCGTCCACGGGAGGCGCCAGAGATCTTGTAGATGCCGAACAAAAGAAGATCGATAGCTCTATCACCACTCCGCAGCTGGTCCCCGCGCATCAGTCTCTTTTACTCGAAAGCAAGTCTGCGCCATCCGAACGAACGTACTTCATCGACGACGCCGGCAACAAAGGTCTCGGGGCATTCGCAGCCAGAGACATCCACCGAGGAGATCTCATCCTCACCGAAAAACCGCTCCTCCCTTTTCCCCACAACTCGCCTTCCAGGACAGAACTCCGCCTCGCCATGGATAACCTCTCCCCAACGGATCTTTTGGTTTTCCTTTCCCTGAAAAACACGCGTCCCGACCGCGGAGACACCATCGACGGCATATACAAAACCAACGCATTCGCCAACGGCGGGATCGTCATCGAAGCATCGCGTTTCAACCATTCGTGCCGGCCAAACGCACGCTACTCGTACCACGAGGCGACCAACCGCCAGCGGATTTTCGCCCTCACGTACATCCCAGAAGGGGAGGAAATATTTGTGTCCTACCTCGCCAGCAGGAACGTATACGGCGCTACGCGTAATCAGAGACAGGCGGCGTTGCGCGCTAAGCAGAACTTTCTATGTTCGTGTGCAGCCTGTGGTCTCGATCGCCAGCTGTCCCTGGAAAGCGACAGGCGCCGGACGGAGATCAGATCCATCTGGGATCGAATGCCGACGTTCAATCCGCGTACCGATGGCCGTGCATATCTCCAAATCGTCGTCAGGGCAATCAACCTGATGAAAGAGGAGGGATATTGGGCGGACGCGGATGATTTCGCCAACGAGGCGGCCGCACTCTGTTCTATGCACGCCGATTGGGAGTCTGCGAAGTATTGGCATGGGATCGTTTATGAGACTAGAGTGGCGGAGTTTGGAAAGGATAGCGCTCACACGTTCAAGGCTCGTAGGGATTTTGAGGATCCCCGTTCGATTGATCATCCCTATGCGGGAGTGTTCCACGGGCAAACGTTCGCTGATATTCGTTTGTAAAAAAACGATGTGTTGTTTTTTTTGCTTGCAGTAGAAGGTCCTTCCGTCGTATGTTTAGCTACCAATTATGCCACAGGATTCCATCAAGGTGGCGATTTGATCTTGAGCGTCAGAATGTGATATCTGAATGATATCAGGACAAATTTAGGTCAGATAAGCGAGCATGTAAAAGTGCAATCCTAAGTTAGTAGAATGCCCTGATCTTGATGCAAGGATTAGCGCTGAATATATTTCTCGATTGAAGGGCAAGTGATAGTTTATAAATGGATTCATGGCTGAAATGCTACTCTTTTATGCAGTCACGAGTACTGCGAATATCTATAAAGCCAGTTCTGCTCGCCAGGCTAGCGACGCGTCGTCTCAGTCACGCATATTCCACGTGACGAATGACAACGGAGATTAAGAGACAGGCGGCGGCTAAGGCGGTTAGAGATGAACATCGAAGCAAGCGTGTGTCCCACGTTAATTTGTGGATACCCATGACGGCCTTGTATAGTTGTAGATGCTTTTCGAATACTTGATTCTAGGGGGGAAAAGCGCCAGGACAACCAAAGCCTTGTTTCCCAGGCTATTTCTGCAGGCTGCACCGCCTCCTATTGGCTTCCTACGTGACTTCGGAGCGAATGTGGATGCTCAAACTGCGACAAGGGCTCCAATGTTGGCTCTGCGTGCCTACTGCGGTAGATACTGTCGTACATTAAGGTAATTTATATTGATATTGAACATCCCCTAGTCACGTCGCATTATATTTCACATTTTTCACTTCGTTCAGGTGCTCAACAGCATCATCGTGAGTAGTGCGTGTTGTTACCCGTTTGACGGATTCAACGTGGTCGTATGTGTATAGCATACAGAGAGCCCATCTGTAATCAATCATTCGTCCATACTGCGAACATTTTCTCTCCCGTTGTAATCCGCGCTTGGGAAATCAGGCGAAAAGTGGTTATGTGCTCGCATTCTGTTTCGCATTAGCACTTGGTCCAGACTACGTTGCACCAAGATCCTTCTCATGTGGGGTACCAAAAATACGACTCTCATGAGATGAGTTAAGGGGATTTTCATATCCACGGTTCTTCGATCATATAGTTTGCCTGACAAACGAATGGTCGTGCCGTAAATGGAGCCTGCGGAGTATGATGAGTCAGTAATTATCGAACCTGAGAGCACTGGAGAACATACACAGACGAACAGATTACATCCCCTCACGGAAGGAAAATCGTTCTCGAATTTCTGGACTTGCTCTTCAAATATATGCTTTCATATGATTAACGGTCCTATTCGACTGGAGGACATCTCGAAGCCCGCCTACCTTGTAATCACTGCAGTTCAACGCTCCCATCCATTCTAAGAACCCTGAATGCTCCTTTCCGCCTTTGGTGCCGCCCATGCTTCGTGCCTTCCATATGACAACTCTTGCGTTTCGGTTAACACGCATATACTCAGCAATGACAGAGGTTACGGGACAGTCCATTGCCCCGCCTATGATCCCATAAGCGACAAAAGCTAGCGAGGAGGGGTGTCCTTCCGGTGGGTCTTCGATTCGTTTCTCGAGATGGACTGACATGGTGGAGCGGAACAGAGGAGTGTTATTCTGACTAAGCATTAGGAAAGAAGAGATAAAGCACTTCTTGAGCGTCTATCCAGGATGACCCGTGCATCAAAAATACTAGTCACACGGTGCGAATAGCGTTTCCATATGTCGTTCTGGGTTCCTAAAATGTCACCAGGGGTGATAAGATAAAACGATTCTATCCACAGTACTTCCATCCGCTCGGAACTTTGATAAAAAAAACATAAACAACGCACCAAACCTAACCACATCCTTCAGATACTCCTCCTCCTCCTCCTCCTCTCTATCTCTCTCCCAAACTCCTTGAGATACTTCCACTCAGACATCAACGATCCCTAACCAGCCATCTATTAAACACGGCGCACCTCCATAGCCCTCCTCACCTTTCCCCAAAACCTTCGTACTGCCTCGACACATGCAACGCCTCCTGCTTGAACTCTTCCCAATTCGGTTCGAGATGTACCTCTTTCAGTTCTATTTTCACCGCGATCTTTCCTGCCGTACGTCGTTTGGGTTTTCGGATTGGATGGGTTGGATGGTCGTTGGTAGTCCGCGCCATGTGCGAATAATGTCGGTGCACATAAGAAGGAAAACAGGGCCCCGCCAAGGAAGAATGGAACACGGAGAATCGTACCAGCAGCGTCGGAGTTCGAGAATGTGATGGGCAATCTGTATCAGAGCCGGCTCCGAGTAGTAGTAGGCGCGAGAGAAAAGCAAAGGACTTCTGAAAACAGCAACGTCAGAATCTCTGTCAGCGAAAAAATGGCGCGACAACGTGATATCTTATTGACTGCTACTCTCACAATTACCGAGGGGTCCTGTTTCCTCTCAAAAATACTTCGTAGCAGTTGATCATATACTTAGTCCACTCTTTCCTGCTCCAACCTACCTCTGTTCTCCTTATTCCACAGCCAGTGTATGAGCATACGTCATTCATAACCTCCAACTAAAGTCCACAAGTCCCAGTGCGCCATTGGGTAGATAAATACTCGAGAACGACGCCATGCACAATAACTACAGAGCTGAGAGAACACATCCCCACCTGGAACTCTTGCCGCTGGAATCCCTACATGATACATTACCACCCTCAGGTCTCGATGTGCATTACTAAAAATGAGGGAGTGCACGCTAACTGGCAAGTGAATGTAAAAACGGGAAAAGTTTCTCGAAACTGCACAATTTGGATAGAGGGAGTTGAACCCTGAGCTAAGCCATAATCCATTACGCTACTTGTATCCAGGTGTTCGCTGTTTACGCCCTGTGAAGAGAAAAGTAAACTGTGCCATAAAATTGGACAATGATCCATCAAGGGGATTCGAACCTAGGCAGCCGTTGCACCATTACATCTGAAGGTCATATAAGAATGGGGGAATGAATTGAAGAAGAGGATTTTGCCGAACCGGTTCCTTTTGTTTCTCGCTTACTCACTAGCATATGTATTTGTCCTCCGATTGGAAAACCACTCTCCATGCATGCAGGGATTTCGTCTGTGTGTATGTTGTTTCCTGATGAAGATAAAACCCCAAGGAGCAGTTCTGGCACTGTCAAGAGAAATAAGGGAATATGAATGTGGAAAAATAAATTGTTCAAATTATACAACGTTGGGGTGGAGGGAATCGGACCTCGAGCTACTAACGAAAGGTGCCATTATACTAAGTATATCTGGAGATTAAATGTGAATCAGGGAAGGAGCAGCTGGAAAAAGATGCATGGTTCATCGAACCTCTCCTAGCATGTGGGATGATGCACTCTCCTCTTCTGCAGTCCATACCCTCTTTGAGGAATAAGTAGGTTTTTTTTCCACACACTCTGTGCCAAAATAACTGACGGAGCACACTGAAACTTAACACATGTCGAGGTTGCGATATACGAGATGAACATACCCTCTGTTACGTCCCAGAGGCGGGCTGGGCCGCATAGCCTGCCTATGGGAACGTTGTGGATCCCTGTGTCTAAGCCGACACTGGATGGCAAGTAGTCTGTGGTGGCTGATACTGGGAACAAGAGGGAGGATGATCAATTACATTGTCAAAAGAGCGTGAGGAAGGGAAATTACGAGAACCGGTCGATTGAGCTAGAGGTGATGGGTGTTCCCCTCAGGTGTCTGTGATATGGGCATTGATTCCTTTGCTTTTTCAGGATCTGCTTGACAAGTTCATTAATTCATTTCCGATATCGACAAACGTTTCGCTGACATGAAGAAGATATTTAGGTTTAGATGTGCGGCAATAGCAGAGGTGATGGGACAGTCCATTTATCCCACCTATCCTTCCGTGAGTGACAAAAGCTAGCGATGAGAGTTGTTTGTTTTTTTTTTTTTTCAAGGCTACATATAGGCCTTACAACCTTCTGTTTCACCTTCAAAAACACTACCTGAGAAATTCCATTCCACAAACATCTCGACATGTCTACTGTCGCCCCTCTCATTCAAAGACAGTGGATTTCGGCCCACTATTGGATACAATGCATTGGGAAACAATTGCCTCGATATTCCGAGGCTTTTGTAATCCGACCTTAAATATATGGAAAAGGAAGATCAGTGCGACGAAGGAGTCCTTATCAAGAGTTCCTTACCGAAACTCTTTTCCTGATTCAGTTATGCAAGAAGACTCGTCTATCTATCTAATTCTTGCTACACAATGAAAATGGCTGATAGTGAAAGCACTTGAAGTGCAATCTGGGAAGGACTTACAGAGCTTATTGTCCTTTCACCGAAGCAATAGGTATCCGACTTATGAGGAAAAAGGTGGCCTCAGTGCTTGTTAAACACATGCCTTAATCCCATGAGAGAAATGAGCAGGGATATCACCAGTGTGCAACCCACCCCGAGTGAGGAACGCAGACAACTGACATGTCAGAGATTTCCCGCCGCCTAACACGGTCATCAAGATTCAGAGCCCAGCAGCTCATCGACACAACACAAAATGTAACCGGTGGGCATCACGCAAATAGTATATTTTGCGTCCATGTTCACTTCACAGACACTAACCGATGATAAAGGAATTCCGCATACGAAAACCGTACCTGCGCTGGCAATGACGAAAATCTTGTGTTCTGAAAAACACTACTCATCTTCGATTTGGGGGCCTCTGACCACGGGAATAAGTCTCGGTAGGAGTATCCACGCCCCATTTCAGCCGTCTGGCTTTTTTTCCTCTTATCCCCGGAGACCTTCATCAACCGTATTAGGTCTGCCAGGAGAGAGATAATAATGGCGCTGCACGTATCTCGCATACGTGGTGTGACCATTTAGGCGGAGACATACTTCCGTGTTCAGACTCGCGCAAAACCGTCGATAAAGAGACTGAATCTAGGCATAGTCAGAGGAGAGGAGTCGTCCCTTGCAGTTACGGGGGAACGTTGAATAGGTGGAATAGTGGGGCCGGTTGATGACGGGTTCGAAATATAGACTAGTACTTGGGTGTTCGTGTTCGTGTGGTAAAAGTCGACAACTCGCGCTCAACCTAGTTGTTCAAGGATAGTCTCTTCGCTACTGGGCCACTCGGCGTTGTGAAGAGTGCTCTCTCTTGTTTCTAGTCCGCGATTCAATATGAATCATTTCGTGTTCAGTGCTTACAAAATATGGTGCAGTTCTTTTTTCCCCAACATGCCAACTAGACATTCCGAACCAATGCTTCGCGAAGCTTATTATGGATCTGATTGCGACCGGTGTTTGGCCCATATGGCATGCTTCTGGGTGAGACCAACGCTTGGGAAAGAAAGAAAAGAAAGATAGAACCCGTTGCCACCATCAACATATTCTGATACACCCACCGTTTACTACTTCCGAACGCAATGGTGGCATAGGTGTCTCTGTTTATGGTCACAGTTTCGCTCTGCCAAACCAATTATTAGGTTAAAAATTGAAGTGGGATTCATAGCGATACTAAGGAACCTTTCGAGAGCTGTTTGCACAAACCGGTGAGAGGTACCATTTAATCGAATCGATGATACGGAAGCGTCGAAGACCTATACGGGCACATCATCCCATGACTGCACACGCGACCTTCGTTCTGATACGACTCCCAGACGTAGCCACAAACTTTATTGGATGAAAATGCTAGGACAATTGCTTTGTACTGAACCAATGAAAGGTTCACAAGCAACATCGTCTGTTTGAGCGGAAAAAAAAATACACACTAACATACCAGTAAAGCTATCTGACTTGAACCATTACATTACTTGGGCGCGCGCCAGTTGGCGAGACGCTTATTGTACTGTACCAACACATGATCCTGAATTCAACAATTAATCAGGAAAGAAGGCGAAAGTGAACAGAAATGGAACCTACCGCATAGAACGTGTCCTTCACGCTCTTCCTCTCCTTCAGCCTAGCCCAATAGCTCCTCAAAGGAGCATACTTCTCATCCGTTTGCAATGTCTCCCACACCTTCTTCCCTTCTCCGACTTGAAACGCCCCCACATCATTCGAGAACGCCAGCTCAAGTCTCGCGAGGAACGGAGCAATAGCCACGTCCGCAATACTAAACTCGTCTCCTACGGCCCACTTTCCGTCACCGGCAAGCTGTCCCTGAAGTGCCTCGATAGCCTTATACAGAGCCTCGGGCGACTCCCCGCGAAATTGGAACCCCGCATAGGCAGGGGAGAATTTGTTAGAAAAGGTGTCGATGAAGAAGCGGGCTTTCGCTCGGGTGACTGGGTCAGAGGGGAGCAGACGCGCGGATGGGAAAAGGTCCGCAATGAACTCGACGAGAATTAGAGATTCAGCAAGTTTGGCAGATTGAGGCGAAGGAGTGTCAGCTGGGACTTTGGGGCCGCCGTACGCTATAGCAGGGACCTGGGAGGGATGTCAATGATAGTAGAAGGGAGATTACGGAGACGAACCTTGCTCGCTGGGTTCACTTGGGGTGCGTACCATTCAGGCTTGTTCTGGAGGTCAATCTCGTAGCGGGTGAAAGGAGCCTGGGCCTCGGCGAGGGCGATCTCGGTCTGCGTGAACCATGAGCAATGGATGTGGACTGAGAATCCTTATCGAAAGCATACCCTTTGAGCATACGGACAGACCTGGTATATCATCAGCCTTCATTGAAAGTCATTTGAACCCTAGGAGTTCACCTTTGCAGTGTAGAGAGTCAGTGGTTCTGCGGTAGTCATTCTGAGATAGATAGTTAGAGAGAAAGAGAGAACTGTAGATCCCGTATTTATAAGAGCCCGAGCGCGCCATGATGATGCCATTCTGCATTTGTCAGAAAATATTTGTAAGGCCTGTTCCTATCTTTAGCAATTCATATGACAGAGAAAATTCAATGGAACTTGCGCAAAAAAAGGAGATAACACGAAGATCTAGTCATGGCCAATCGCCTGGCTACACAATATACTCGAATTATCCTCTGCCCGGCGCAGATAACGTAACATATGCGTCATAGTATACGGTGTGTTCTTGATTTCGCCATTATGATGCCTTAACACCAAGGATTGCTGGAGCCGCTGGTGGCCGTTCGATAATATGAGTGCGTCCTGGCATCTTTCAGACTCGGTAGGGAGCAGCGTAGTAGAAAATATCAGGCAATCCAATGTCATTTAAAGGGCTCGGCGTAGAACACAAAATGCTGTTCACACAACCTTGTGGTATATAAATTTCCTATGAACCAATGATTAGGCGCCCGAATACTAGCAGAGAAGCTTTAGACCTACATTGATCCACAAGCCAGCTCCGCTCCGCTCCCTTCCTCATGCCATCTACCCAAGTCTCCTCTCCCAACCTCGTAAACTTTCTTGAATCTCTGACGGTCCCCTCGCCCAACCTGGCGCCATCCCATGTATCCACCCCATTCCCGTACAGATGCACACATCCCGGCAAGTTCTCCGCCCACACGAAACGCCCTCCGGCCGCCTTCACCACCTCTGTGTCCAGCTGCAGCAGCCACAGTTTCTCGCACTCTGCAAAGAACAGATCGGCTGTTTTTGGGACCTGGTTGGCATCGGAAAGGTGGATAAATCCGTCCTTGGCGTCGAGAGCACTGAGTGGGAGGGAAAAAGGTAGAGGAGAGGGCGGGGCGTCGGGAATGATCTTGTAAACGAATCGAGGGATGGGTGGATCAGTCATGGTAGGAGTAGAAAAGAATAGTGGCGAAGGGACCCGGATAACCCGGACCGTAATGACCGAATGTCACAGGTCCTGATCCTCGTCACGCAGATTCTTGTCAAAGTCTTGTTCAATTCTCATAGGGCCCCCAGAACGAGTGAAACCGTTGAATTTACCTTTTGGTTAGTTTGTTTCAATCCTTACAGCCATTTACACTGTGAGATAAAGGTGAGATTTTCCATCCCAACATAGTTAGTGACTGAGTTAATTGCTCTCGGGATAAGGTAGTACCTCTACGAGTATGCATTACTACTGCAAGCAAGCTCGTTTAAGGACTACAGACGTTCTATCATCTAATTTCTTCATGTTCTCTCCAATAACGAAATACGAAATCTCCAAATCCGACAAAACCGCCTCGAAAATACCAAAGCACTCTTTCCCGTTATCCAAATGCCTCGTACCATCATCCACCAACCATTCTTCCACTGGACCAAGGAGAAAAAAGAATGAACGTGAACTTCTATACTCTTCAAGCGTTGCTTGGAAGTTCTCCTTTCTCGACAAGCTCTCCTGTCGTTCCTTCCCGTCATGATCCGTCCCTCCAGTCAAGACACCATAGACGATTGGATCCACGGCCGACCGATCAAATACCTGCACAGGATATGATCCTCGAGTCCCGCTCTCACGCTCTATCTGCGCATCCATGATGGCCTCCTGCATCTCTAGCAGCCCTATATGCGCCCTCGTGAACCCTCGTTCTTTGATGACAGTACGTGCCACCTCCGTGATATATGCGGAATCGTGAAGATCTAGCTTCTTTGCCAGAGCGTCGCACAACGTCGTCTTTCCTGTTGACTGATGCCAGATCAGGACCCCGACCTTTCCAGTATATATGACTGACCGATGGACCAACGACGTAGATACGAGTGCAGCTGCTAGCACGGCCTGAACCTGTCGTTGTCATGTTTGCTGCCAACGATGTTCTGATGGATTAGGTGGCCCTGCTTCGACAATGAACCTGGGACCTTCTTCTTCCTACGGTCACGATACCAAACGTCTGCTAAGCGCCCGTCGTATCAGATCATCTACCATCACCTACACATGCCTCATATCCTTCGCGCGAACTCTGCGAAAGAGGACGACTCATGGTCGTTCCAAGTTCCGCCCGCCCTCCTCGTGTCTCGCCAGAGACAAGGCAGAATCATGGGCAAGTTCGTCAGATTCAACGGAGCGGAAATCCTACTCGAAACGGCCGAATTCTCCAGCAATCGTATCCTACAATCCGACGACCCTTCAAAGTTTATCCTTGTCGCGTTTGGTGCTCTGAGACTCCCTGACACCAGGCTCCGAGAGTCGGGAGAGTACATCGCACGGTTTTTGAAGGAAGGGCTGTTTCTGAACGGGATTCAGTATCGGTTTTATCATCATAGCAATAGCCAACTGGTACGGTTTGCTGATTTACACCTTATCCTATCAAACTCACAGGTCGCTTTAGAGAGGACGTAGTTGTTTTCTGCGCGAAGCTAAGACTGACCAGGAGCTTGATGATCGCATCTATCAGTTGGGAAGCTTTGGAAAAATCATGAATGTCGCAAAACGTAAGCTCTGGCCTCTCTGTTGTACTGATGATGTTCACTGGTTTATAGGTGCAAAGCGAATTGGCTTATTATACTCAGAGTCACAGCTCGACTTCCGGCTTAACCCGGATCTTGTTGCAGATATCCCTGATATCGTGTCTGGGGGAGTCGAATTCTCAGATGGATGTGGCTTGATGTCTCAACGACTAGCCGTTCAAGTTGGCAAAAGTAAGAAAATCATCTTTCGGGGAGTACGGTATACGCCATGCGTGTTTCAGATAAGGCGCTTACTATACCATTATCATTCATTGTAGCCATTCTAATTTCCCCGAAGGTACCTAGGATACAAGGGCGTTTTGACGCTTCATCCCCAGCTCGATGCGGAGTTGCGGAAGGCGAAGAAGGTTTTCGAAGGGGAGGAACAGAAACGGGCTGACCAGTGCAAAGAAGACCAGACTGAGTGGGTATCTACGATTTGTCTGCGGAATTTATAATGACTTAACATTAGGTTCGTACCTCGAAACTTCTTGGATATCGCTGTCAAGCATCCTCTTGCACAGTTCCGCAAGAGCATGAAAAAGTTCACCACGACCGAAAACCCCACATTCTCTGTTGTCGGGTATTCTAAGCCCTACACGTTCGGGCGCCTGAATAACGAAATTATTGTGCTCCTGTCAAGCCTTGGCATTCCGAACGAGAACTTTCTGAAGAAGCAAGACGAATACTTCGATTGGCTCCGTCGTGCATCCTATGATCCTATGGCAGCAGTTGATTTTCTTTCCGTTGTAAAGGACGTCGAATCTGCCGGAAGAGTCCTGCTCGACGGTCTCGACGATCCCAAAGTTTCTGCCGAAATCCGCCGCTTTCAGCAAAAAGAAATAGCGGATTTCCGGAAAGACGGGAAGAAAGAGCGATCACGGATGATCATCAAGAAGTCACGCAAGATATATGGGGTTTGCGATCCCTTCCGGGTACTCAAGGAAGGACAAGTTCATATACGAATCACCACTGGAAGAGGCGGACCATCGACTCCCATCCACGGCGATGTTTTAGTTGTGCGGAATCCGTGTTTACACCCAGGTTTGTCCGGTCCCCACCACATCCGTATTAAGTTGACGTATTTCCGTTTAGGAGATTGCCTCAAATTAAGAGCAGTGCACCATGAAAAGTTGTCGCATCTGGTCGACTGCATTGTTTTTGCTTCTGTAGCACGTCGCGGCCACCCATCTGCGCCATCCATGAGCAGTGGTGGCGATCTTGATGGTCAGGTTGCCTTAATTATATCTATTACATCATTCTGATTCTGTATTTTTGCGTACAGGTGATGAATACTTCGTCTGCTGGGATCCTGATTTGGTCCCTGCTACCGTATCTGAGGTAAGTAAGCAGACTGATCAGAAGAGTTCCTACGTACCATTTGAGTAGCCATACGATTATCCTCCGAATAAGGAGCGCGTGAACAAGACTGTCACCCGCGAAGATTTGTCAAGGCATTTTGCCCAGTATAACAAGTGCGCAAGATTTTCTCCGTGGATTGATAACTTCTAACCTATCGTTGAAATTAGTGCTGGATTGGCAAGGGTCGCTGCTTTACACTCAAAATGGGCGAAGGGCAGCCCAAAAGGGGCTCTATGCTCCGAGTGTCAAGAACTGAACGCGCTGCACTCTCAGTCAGTAGACGGCGCCTCTATCAAGATCCCGGACAGGTTAACGTCCCCCCCCGAACCCCTCGAAGGCCAGGAATTTATCATCAAAGCTCTGGCAGATGCTGCCTCCGAATTTGCTGCCTCTTTTACGGCCGAAATGGCAACCACCGGTGACTTGACATCCACCGTCGACGGAGAAGACGCAGAAGAGATTATCATACAGCTTCTGCGAAGCAGGCAGTCTGCGCTCTCCGAGTACGAGCTATATACCCTCGCCTACCGCCTAGCGCTCAAGCATTCCCTCGATCACCATGCATTTCTCAGTTACATCGATTGTGGCGCATTGACGACGGATCAGAAGTATTCACTTAGTTTCGCGCTGGATCTGTCCCGCGAGGAACATGCGAGTCTTTGGAATTCCTTGCTTCGTTCCGACCTTCTGGGACCCTCTGAGATATATCAAAGAAACCTAGCACAGCCTTTTTCATTACAGCGTCTATATTCATCGAAGATCCAAGGTCATGCGACATTTTTTACGTATTTACAGATGGCCCTCCAGGACTTTTATCGGAAGGTGCTACTTCTGAAGGCGAGTGGTTGGTTTCGTTCTGGGTGAATACACAACTGACTTGAATGGCAAATTAGACGGACGATCGATTTGTACTCGCCGTGTTCATAAGAGGCATGTTTCCATGGGATGAAGATCCAGAGGTGAACGAGAATGTGGTCGTCTGCTCGTTTTTACCGCATACATCGGGGAAGTTTTCTTCCTATCGACCGTGCACCGCTGGGTACCGGTTGTATTGCAGCCCAACCAACTTTCAGCTCTACAACAAGCATAGAGCAGACTCCTTCGTGTTTCTAACACGTCCTCCGAAAGCATCAGGAGCCGAAGTGTCTATGAGCGTCGCCTTGCAAAAATTATCCAACAAAGTTCGGCAGGTATGGCTCGAGTAGTACGAAATGGCCCTGTTCTTCTCACTCATCAGGAGGTCTAGAATATCGGCAGAGTCTATCGAGAGCCAATCACCGGAATCGAGCTACATGTCGTTTCGAACCGGGACCGTATATCTCAGCAGCTATTTGATTTGTGGTTCGAACAGTGCGCGCATATCCTATCCGTAGTTCATCACGTTATATTTCCGGCTGACGGTACTGTTATAGTGTTCCTACAGAAAATCGCGTGCGGCGCTTCGACCGTGAAATTCGTTCGTACGCCCTCAACGATCGTTCGGGGATTGACTGGGCGTCTACCGAGAAACCACAACCTCAGTACCTCAAAGATCTATTCCAGGACAAGTTGCCGGCGAATGAGTTCACGCGTCGGCTGTCGGATACGACGGCGCAGCAGTGGAAGGATATCGTCCAGTTCGCTCTAATGTATCACGCCCAGGAAGAGGTGTTCTGGACCTTTTCCTTCGTCATTTCCCAGCCACTACCCCTTCAACGCGAAAGCGTGATGAATTTGATGGAACTGCATCCACCATTGGTATTTAGCCTGCTAAAGAAATACCCCCCAGATGAGACCGACCTCGTATTGCCGCCAGAGACAGAGGCTTTGGGACGGTCCATGCTTCACAACATCATCCGATGCGCTAACGAACTAAGCCTGGCGACCCTAGTTGCCCTGGAAAAGCTCTCAGGAAGCATCGCGCGTTTACCGCCCGACGTCTATTTTGATCTCTTGTGGCAAACGGCCCTATCCGTCCGCGCACCTCAGGTCGTCCAGGAAGTCTTATTCGTCCTCAACGATAGTCGCGCGACTCTGCCCGACATCTCCCCAGAACAGAAGTACGGAAACAAATTCGCCTTGGGCATCGCTTTTGACAGAGCCGAAGAAGCTGCAGACGAATGCCCCTGTAACGAGGACGGACGACCGAGAAGACAGCGGACGGCCCCCGTTAAGACGACGATGCAGCAGGACCCAGAGAATCCGCTCCAGGTCAAAGTACCGGTTCGGATAGACTCTCGGACCCCTATTCGCCTTCACTCGCATGTCCGATTCCAAGCTGCTTCTGAGGCGGAGAAGACGGCTATGGTCGAGGTACCGGTTCTCGATGGTGTGGTTGTGCAGTCGATGAAAGGAGAAATGAAGATTGAGCTGCAGCATCCTCCTCCACCGGAAATGGAGCGGATGGATTGGAATATGTATAATGCGGGCAGCATCGGTACGCGGCTTCACGTGTCTTTATATGATTTGGGTTCTAACGGAGGAGTATGCAGCGACTTCGAAGGCAATGATGGATGCTCTTATACGGTTACTTGTGGAGAAAGAGGAATGTTGTCGATATCATCATCTCATTACAGGAGAAACTGGCGGAGACGAGTTTCCTACGATTAACGGCGCCGGTGGCTCTGAAGACTTCTCATATGGTACAGATCTGAATGAGAGCCAGATTGAGGCTATCAAGTCATGCGAGGCACCCTTATCTCTGATTTGGGGACCTCCAGGTGAATATTACGGCACTTATCAGTGAAGTAGATGGCTGAACATTTCAAAGGCACAGGAAAGACGACGGTAGTCGTGCAGATACTTCGAAAAATATTACAAAGTTCGCAAGACAAGCCGAAGATCTTGATGACAGCTTCAACCCACAATGGTGAGTATCTCTCTACTAATGTCCAGCACATACGCAGCTGATACATATTCCAAAGCTGTCGACAACGTCTTGGAGAGATTCGTTAGGGAAAACAATGAAGGCCACTACCTTCGAGACGAACAGATCCTCCGAGTTGCGACTGATGTATCCAAAGTGAACAAGGACCTCCAGAGTTACACGATCGATGCACGTGTCGGTGGAGATATGAATGAAAATAACAGGCTTTTCAAGCAGGCACAGAAGCGGCTTCAAGATGCTATTCTTGTTTTCACGACATGCGCAGGTAAATGACGAACTGGTTTTGGATTGTGACGCAGGCCTGTAATCTCACTTGTTATGTAGGCGCCGGGCTTGGAATCCTACGGAAATCGGATTTCGATATTGCACTCATCGATGAAGCATCCCAGATAACAGAACCCTGTGCCCTCATCCCGCTGGTCAAAGGGACCCAACGCGCGATCCTAGTTGGCGATCAGTAATATTCACACTTGTGGAAATGAAGCAGTACTGATTAAGAGGTCCCGCAGTGTCCAGCTACGCCCGACAGTCAGAAAGCTAGGCAAAGCGCTCGAGTTCGACGTATCCCTACTTGAGCGCCTATACACGGGTGACGAGAAACCCGGAATCTCTAAAACGATGCTTGACGTAAGTTTTTACTAAACGATGAGGGATGACATCGGCTTACTGATAGTGATGCTAGATCCAATACCGATTCCCTCAAGAACTGGCTGAATTCCCTTCTAGAGAGTTTTATGAAGGTCGGCTCCGCTCAGGGCTGACTGACTCCTCAGCCGTTCTCTCCGTCCTCACCGAGACGCGCTTCCCGTGGCCGATGCGCGCACCACCTCTGAACATACCCACACCCACTGTCTTCATCCAGTGCTCCACAGAAGAGGACATGGGCGGTCTCTCCAAGAGCAACGTTGGCCAGGTGGAGGTCATCCACGAGGCGATATCCCTCCTGACTCCGTCCGAATCGTTATCCATCACGGTATTGTCGCCATACAGGAAACAGATCGACGAGCTCAAACACCGGCTCCCTGCGCACGTCACCTGCGCGACTATCGATTCGTTCCAGGGGAGAGAGGCCGACGTCATCGTCTTCTCGTCCGTGCGGGCGAATGCGGAGCGTGATATCGGGTTCGTCGACGATGCGAGACGGCTGAACGTCATGTGGACGCGCGCGCGGAAAGCGTTGATCATCGTTGGTGATAGGCAGACTATGGAGAGCAATGCGTTGTGGAAAAGGGCGTTGTCGGCTTGCACGGAAGTAGCGCTTGAAAGCGGATGAACGATGGGATTTGATATACTTGATTGAAGAACTGTACTATATAATAAATGTTCTATTTGCAGAGAGAATTCATTCTTGAGTTCAGCTACAGTCCTGAGTTGATGAACTGTTCACTTACTAATTTACTTCAGACCTACAGCCTGTTTATAGACTCTGTCACCGCACTGACTGTTGTATTAGCTCAACGGCCCATAATCAATTCCCGCATTCGTATATCCTTCAGAGCTATATCCATAGAAAACATTGGCCTCTCACGGGCTCGCATCAAAACATATACCATGTACCCTCAGTCCAGTGCTCCCTATGGAAAAAAGAACACTTTCACCAACCTTCATCGAAAAGCTGCATACAAAGACGTGAATTCATGTCCGTGAGAAGCGCGTGCCAAAGCGTACACCTTCGCCTCATTCTTGCAAATCATAATATCCTGGCGCCACCGATGACCACGAGTCAGAGAGCACAAAAATCTGAACCAATCTCTAGGAAACGAGGTTCTCCGGTATTCTCAGATGCAAATCAATTGCCGCGTCGGGCTAACCATTTGTGATTTTCTTGCATTTGGTATAGATCTGTTAGAAACCAATTCAAAGCAGCCTTTACGTCAGTTGTCGTTATATTGCACTGATATGTTCGCAACGATGAATCCCGGTCTTCTTCCTATCGCGAAACCCCCAATGTCTTCTTCATGTCCGCCACGATTTTGTCGATATAGGCGATGTGCTTGTCAAGCAGATCCTGAAACTACGAGGGGAATCAACGAAGGGTTCACAGAAAATCACGGAGAACACTAACCACCTCCAGTTCAACTGACCGCTTGTCATATTTTCCCTTCCTCACGCTCACCTGATGCCACTTTCGACACTGCACTCGCGCTTCCTCCGCCTTCTTCCCCGCAGCTGCCACCACAGACGACTTGGCGTCTAGTGTCGGCTTAGGTACAGGGATCCGCAGCGTTCGTGCATCCTGCCTCTGCGGCGTGACGGAGGGTATCTTCGCGTCGTATATCGCAGCCTCGACGTGTTTCAGTTTCTACTAGGTTTCGTCAGCCAGCTGACATGGTCAGACAGAACGACGGAAAACGAAAACTCACTTCCTCATCGAATACCGTGACGACGAGCACAGTTCCGTCCCGTACCCCGACCGTTGCCACCTCTTCCAGTTTCTGGCCGAGGACTCGGACACTCGCGAGTAGGGCGGGGGTCACCCGCCCAGCAGCACGGGTGGAGGCTTCAGCGCAGTCTTTCCTCAACCATTCAACCGATAATTTCATCTTTTCCTCGCATTTCGCATGCTCTGCAATGTCCGTTGGCTTGCTAAGTGGTTGCAGAGAACCTGGTGTTAGTGACGACGTCGACTGGGCTTTCTTGGCATAATTCCGTCCTTGGACGGGTCGTCGAAAATAATAGAGGCGGAGCGGAGCGGTGAATGATCGTAGTGCGAGGCACCTAGATAGAGAGAGACGGGAATGAAAGAGGGCCTGCATTTTGGATGGAGGGGGTGAAAGAAAAATCTGGTTGACTGGTCACGTGGGCTATCCAGCCTATATCCGCCCGAAGAGCCGAAGAGACTGGGTCCCTTTTTTTTTCAACCGATCGAGGAACTCTTCCTTGCATCCTGACCACTGGATATACCCGACTCTCAGCCAAACATTGGCGTTTAATATATGACAAAATGCCGCAGCATTGCACGCCTGTTGTATTCGGATCTTCCGTCCTGTAAGAAGTATAACCTGGCGTAGGCTTTTTGACCTGTCAAGGGGCATATTGCTTAATATCCCTGTTATTGTGGTCGCAGTGTCGCTTCAACAAGCCGCCATCCGATAGCGACTGATCTTCAGGTGATGTTAACACTTCGTTAATCGCGTATTAAAACATGTTTCTGTAACTTGGATTTATTTATGAGAGATATATCGTCGCGCTTCGACGCCCCTTGTCCAACTATGTCGCGAAGCGTCCTCTAAAGCGCAGATGGGTAAGTTTTGTCCTCTGATCTATATCTGTAAATAGACTGGTGTCTGTCTCTCTAATCATCCTTGACTAGGGAGACGATCACGAGTCCATGTCTATAATGTGTTTTGGTGAATCTCATATCGATTCACCTGGCCGCAGTGCCACCACACTGCGTAGGTAGATAGTGGTTCCTCGCAAGTCCACTGGGAACTTTCCCTCTCCTGTTATTTTGTATTCCCAACTATTTCGCGTTTATCCTCCGAGGAATTATAAAACGCGCAGTCTAGAATGATATTTACGGACAGACTCTTAACCTTCTCTCGGTACGCTTGCGGCTGCATGCGATGTGTGAACAAGCGACCTCATTAGCACAATGGAAACGGTGTCTAGCAGTGCCGTCGTCGTGGAAGAAATACGTCCGTGGTAGCGATACTTGCAAGCAAGCAGGTCTCCCTCGAGTTCTTCCAGATGTTGTACGGACCACCAGTATTCACAGCGAACAAACCAAGGAGGGATTTATTACCCTTGAACGTCAATCATTGCCCCTTTTTCTTCGGGAGGATGCTGGCTCTCTATAGTATGTCGTTGAGCACTTATCTCGAAACATGGGGATATGATTACCTACTTTTTAGCTGATGAATTTCAATTGACAGGCGGAAAGCTGGCCGGAATCAACTACAACTACGGCGCACATTCTTCCATTCATTTATTATGTGCTTCTGATGTTTTATTTCATCTGTATGGATTACTGCTAGGATTCTCCGCTCTTGCTACTGTTTGTGTCCTTGGAATGAGGCCCTTTCAGCGACAGGCGGCCCTCGTGGGTCAGCTCTACTATCTATATTCCAACAGCGAAGTTGTCACTTTTCCAGAGTTCCGAGCCCGACATTAGCTGCTACCAAAGCGTATCGCGCTACATTCAATAGGCCTTCTTCGCGTCCATTTGAATCACTCGAACGTCAGGTCATCTGCGCTGCGTCATTTCTTGGATCTGCATGCGCCATTTCATCGACCAGTCATATCCTGCTCTATTTCTTAGATGCGGTTTCAGATGAGGCAAACAGTTATAAATACGATCTTATATAAGCCCGCCTAACCTAGTGAGAAAAACCCTATTGAATCACTACCACTAGAAGCATCTACAAACCCTACTTATCAACCGAGACCATGTTCCCCGTTGGCATTATCCTGCCTGTGCTTTCCTAGCCGTGCTGATCATCATCTATACTTTTCCCAGAAGACCCTTAAAATTCCTGTCTCCAAGGCCTGTGGAAGCGCTTCGTGCGCTTGCAGCGCGTGAGTACTTGGTGGAAGTTCATATTGTATCCCACTTATTATTTTCAGATATTCTTGCACCGCCGGCGCGTGTAAATTCTGCTCCTGCAAGAACTGATTCCCGTCGGATTGTCGTAATGGATGGCGGAAGAGAATTAATAAGTTTGAATCGAATCGAAAGCTTTCGACTCTGAATGATCTACTACTTATGGATCCGGGCCTGGAAGCAATCAGGATAATTTTCTGGCCTTTTCGCTTTCTCCTAGTGGTTGGTGATATGTACCAGGGAACCGGAGAGGTTATCATCCCTCACGGTTCGATTCTAGTTGCTCCTCCCTTGATTCACATGTACGTGATGCAATGGTACATTTCATGTGCGCAGGGTTCGATTCCCTCTGTTCTAATGGTAGATCAACTTGCCACTTTTTTCACATTCACGTTCCCTTATTAATGATTTCTCTTAATGATGGCGCCTGAAGTTATCTTTGTCAGAAACCGACAGACACATTCACACGAAATCCCCGCATGCGTTTAGAGTAGTTCTCCCTTATAGAGATGAGGAAAAGAAACTAGTGCATTTGAAAACAATCCATTGAAAGAGTAAGGAATCGGTGGAGGAATCGGCTGGGCACAGTCCTCTTCATCAGTTCATTCCCTGATTCGAATATGACCTTGGGGTCTAACGGGTGCAATGGCTGCCTGGGTTCGAATCCCTCTTCCCGAAGTATACTTCATCTGGTCCACTTTTATGGCACGATTTGGTCGTACCTTTCTCTTCACGGGGCCGAAACAACGAACGTTCGGATATAGTAACATAATGAATTATGGCTTAGCTTAGGGTTCGATTCCCTCTATCCGAATGGTGATTTGCTGGAATTGTGTTCCCTTTTCACATCCACTTTTTAGTTAAGATGATCTCATTCCCTTATTTTTCGTAATGCACATCGAGACCTGAGGATGGTGATGCAATCTGTATGGATTCTAGCAGTAAGAGTTCTGCATAGGGGTGTGTTCTTTCAGCTCTGTAGTCATTGTCAATGCTGTCATGCTGAAGAATTTGTCTATCTGATGGCATACTGGGACTTGTGCACTTTAGTTGGAGGTTACAAACAATGTCTGCTCATACACTAGGCATTGACTAAGGAGAACAGGTGGTCTGCAGTGATCTGGAGTGGATTAGGTATATGATCAACTGCTACAAAGTATTTTTGAGAGGAAAGGACCCCACAGTAACTGTGAGAGTAGCAGTCAATAAGAAGATATCATGTTGCCACACCACTTTTTGGCTGAGGTCGATTTGGATATTACTGTTTTCAGCAAGTCCTTTGTCACACTGATTATGATTCAGAGCTGGCTTTCTGAATATAGATTATCTATCATCATTCTCGGATACTGCGAGGCCGCTGACATGATTCTCAGTGTGCTCTTCACCCTGGGCAAGTCCCGTTTTCATTGTTGTAGGTAACAATGTTGGTCACAATGCATCAGGAGAAATGTCAGTTGCTACTTACCTCCATGCCACCATGATAAGGGAACTATTAAGCAGAACATAGCAAAGTATGTGATGCCAACCATGGGCAGTGCATTCACTTGCAAGGTATGGTTTCTAAGAACCACTCTGATACATCTCATTGGTTTGCCATAGGATCCACAGGCTATCTGCTATCAGTTCAAGAACAAGTTTATTCTGGTGATTATCACTGAATACTTCTTTGGCCATTGCAAAAGCTTCTGTGCTTGTTTGGAAAGATGATTTCAATCTGATCAAGCCTGAGACACTGGCTCTTATTGTAACTCTGGTATGTTCTGTGTTATTCAGGTAATGTGTCTTATTATTGTGCTTTCCAGGTTGAACACTATCAATGGATGAGTAAATGGACATTTCAGGGCACAAGAACTGAATGAGGCAACACGTAATGCCTGATACATCAACCACCTGAAAGATATAAACACACAGTGTAAGATGGCAGTGATGACATGATGAGCCAGGAATGGGAACTAGTGGTGGGCACTAATTAGATTCACTATAGTTACTGTTATATCATTGAATATCATATGCTCATTTTTAGTCTTCATTAGATCAGTAAGCTCACATAAGGGTAATCTGTATGGAGAGAATAGATGAGATAATGACTATTGTTGTCACTGTATATACTAATACTAAATTGGTACTGTGAAGCTATGGTGTGGTACATCATGGTACATAGCTCAAGTGAAAGGCTACTGGATGGTATGTAAGGGGAGACCTAGGTATGGGGCTATTTGAGGTATATACTCTCTATGCTATTACATATCTTGGTTATGTGATGGGCACTGGATTTGACTCCTAGACAAAGAGACATCGAAGCATTATGACTACTGTTTTAATTTAGGGCCATGTGGGTCAATGTACGTCCACCTTATCTCGTGGTAACACTTGAATTGCAAATTCACGTACAGGATGTTGATGTTAGCGCTCGAGGCCTCGAAGAAAGGTAATCCCATTGTGCCATGGCCAGAGGATATACGTTCCTTACGCATTGGTTGTTGCAGACAGAAGGATGGGTTCGACTCCCACCTGGAGCGATACTCTGCTGCAACCTTCGCCATCATTTTATGGATGTAAATCCTCGCACTGATTAGAGGAAAGCTCTTGCCATTGGGTCATGTAGTATTGCCTCATGCTATTTTTCATTCAAAAGTTCTCTGCATGCTAGTCTAACGCATCCACGGGATAGACAGGTCATGTAATCAAGGCGGGGGCATACACCCACTTGACCACGTCCTCTGCTCACTCCTCGCCCTGCCCTGTCCCAAGCGCAAACACCAAATTAACGTGATTATGCCCTTGGGCGACAAACTCCACCTCCGACGCGCCCTCCGCCGAATTTCTCCGGAGCAGGGTGCAAATAAGGAATGTGGCACGGACAACCAATGACCATCCGACCCATTCAATCTGTGCTGATGCCAGTACGTGCGCTTTCATCACCTTCATTGACATCTCCAATGGTAAACAGTTATGGCAGCCAGACCACTACGTGGTTCGGGCCCAAGAACATTTTGTTTTGTCAGCAAAGACGTGTTGCTTCTATTTCGGGACACATCCGAATGATTTCTGATCGAACGGACCGTCCACCGACAGCTAGACGTTGAGAGCAGTCGGTGATCAAAGCTTTGTCCGGTCTTGAAGGCGATGCGTATCATTAACCTGGTCCGATGACTCAAATCATCTGGTGTCCTGAACAATCACCGCTGGACTTGTGCAATCGATGCATCTGTTAGCGCCGAATCTCCAAGGCCTATGACAGCCAGACTTTATATCGTGACATCTGTGCAGGCTCCACGCCTTTCCTACCCTTAGGGTTGCCGAGCTGTCTTAGGCAGGTCTTCGATTTGCGTAACGCGGCTCTGAGGAGCCCCGAGCCGTTCCCGGATTATCTATTGTTAGTACTTTCTCCGCTCCTTCCTTCTTGTCTGTAGCAATAACTAAAGTTGTTATTCCCTGGAAGGTTTCAACCGACGTCCTGGGCCCCTTCTTGATTCGCGACTCGGTCTGCTGCGCCTGAACGGTCCACCGTCACAGCAACTTGTCAGAAGTTCGAGTCTATTCCGTCGGTATGCTTTGGCCAGAGTTTCTGCTGTGGTGGGAATCGTTACAATGGATGGTCACGGAAGGGGGTGCTCCCGTCCGTTGCACCAGAGCAAGGTCATCCCAGGCCCCCAACTGAGGAGCTGCTTTTCATGCTGTTGAGCAAGCACACAGCACTTCCAAGGCCATGCAAGTCCATATAATATACCTCTCCAAGTTATCCGGCCATACCACTTGCGATACCATCCGTCGTTAACACCCTATCACTACGCTATCAGCACTGCCGAGTCCAAAGGCAACTCTATCCTTGCCTGTGTATCACGCCACTCGTACCCACCTCAGTTTCAGTCATAGGTGCCTTATAATCTTGCTGGTATCCCCGACATCAAGGACGATGACGGTCATCATCTCAACCATTCAGTCTTGATAGCCATAACCGTTGTTCTCAGTATGTCGTATCAAAGTCTGAAGATTCTTTATCCCGCATCATTCACTCCCTCGCGTACGTGAAGTGCTCAAAATCGGATTGCAATTCTTCTCTGGAAGCGGGACACAAACTAAACAGACACTGTTAAGACCCTACTCCGACCTACTTTCTTGACGATGTGATAAGAGAATGGTCAGCGCCGGCGCCAGGGACAGCATCATGCCAGAATAATGCACAGCGTAATTGATTTCGCTCCCTACTCCAACCTATTTTCTTCACAATCTGTACAAGAGGACAGTCAGCGCCGGCGCTAATGACATCATTATGCCAGAATATCGCGGTTTAATCGCTTTTGCTCCTTCTTTTTCTCCACAAAGATCCGAGTACCCTCGTAAGGTCCACCCTCATTATGCTTGGTGCTTTTTGTACATGTATATCCAGACACTTCCTTACCCTCACAGGTGCCTCAACATTCAAGGCAATGGAGCGTGGTCTGAGTAAAATGCAAGGATCTTTGTCTTCCAGTCAGCCTGTCAAGTGTGGCGTCAATACATACACTCGGATGCGATGATGACGGAGAACATTCGGTCAGAAGAGACTTGCTGCGGTTTCAATTATTTGGCCTTTGGGAGAGGTGAGTAAGGGTGAGCACATGCCCAATTTTATTCGTATTATTGCTCGTGACAAGACGTCACGAACTCACGTCCAGCGTATATATAAGAGTGAGGATGAGCCCAAGGAAGACATCCAACTACTAAGTGTCGTGTTACTCTCCTAGTCTCAAAATTGCAGTAATCCTTGTTATTGTTTGAACATACGGTCTCTTCTGCCCAGTTCATGGACTATGCAGTGAATCTCACCATCTTCTACAGATGTACGTTTACAGAGGCAAATTCAACTGGCTTAAATACGCCGTCGACGAAGCCATCACCTTCGTCTTCCCTCACGGCTTCGGGCCACGCGAACCCGTCTATGCCCTCTAGCAATGGACTGTCGACGCCAAAGGAGTCGAAAAAGGCAATGTCACCTACATCGGCACCGTCTCCAGCATCGCGACCTCGGGCGAGATCACCCTCTTCCAGAGGCCTGACCATTACTACATCTTCACCGGTACTCTCAGTACAGACTTTAGCTCCCTCACGCTGACGATGAGCAACCCCTCTGGGGCGACGTCGGTGCCGTTCACGCTGAGCCTAAGCCACACCGACCCCGTTCCGCTCGTGTACGTCGGGAAACTTGACTGGTTCAACTACGCAGTGAACGAGATGATCACCATCGTCGTTCCCTCCCCTGGGTCCTACAATACCGGGGACACAGTGTGTGTCTATTGGCAGTGGACCGTGGACGCTACGGGCGCGAAGAAGAAGAACCGGGACTTCGTCGGCCCGATGGAGGTGCTGTCTACTGCTGGAGATGGGTCCGAGACGTTGCGCATTCCTGTAGAGTATTATACGTTTGATGGGGTTGTGAGTGCTGGTAAGGAGACGTTGACGATGACAATGAGCAACCCGAATGGGGAGAAGTCCAAACCTGTCACGTTTAGCCTCGTCAATGCAGCCAGCAAGAAGGTGAGGTACCGTTTTTGATATGTTCTCCTGAGCGCTCATTTCATTCGTATTTTGTCAGTGACCAATTAAATGTCGTCATGCCGTACGTGAGGTTGAAATGGGACGTGTGGGGATATTCGTAGCTCTGTTTTTCTGTCTATGCTAAATACTTACAGTTGTGTATTCTCTCGCACCCAATTCCCCTGCCTGTTTAAGTAGCGTCAGTTTTCAATGAAGTTAACTAGTATTCTCGTCACTGACAGAAGTGTTGAATATTGAAGTTTCGCAACAATATGCTGAGGCACTGACCCTGTCGACTTTGGAAGATTCAAGGTTGATTTGCATACTCAAAAGTCCCTCCCCGATTGCCACAATCTACTGAATTTCCTTTTGGCTGGCTACCTTGGCTCACAGTTCCAAGGCCTAATAGCCTCGTCAATGCATACAGCAAGGTGAGACTTGAGAGAAGCATACTTGTTCTGATGATTCAATTGATTCCTCACTGCTTTCCATGCCCCGCCAGACACAGAGTTCTCATGCGATATCGGGGGGGGAGGGAACTTCAAGTAACATTGAGTTGACACTTCATACTATAGATAATGGAAACGCAAACGACGTATAACAGGAAAGAGTGCGGTGAAAGTAGAACCGAAAGAGGAACAACTAGAGCGAGTTCAAGAGGGGGTATTGCAATTGTCGAGGCTGTGCGAAGCGTTTTGGGGAAAGGCGATCGCCTAAGGAAAGGAATCATGAAATAAGGCGCGATGAAGAAGTTATATCGATTTCACGGGACTCGCCAGCAGTCTTTTTTTGTTCTTCTGCCTTTCATAGAACTTTTTTTTTCAGGTATCGCGAATTTTATGTGAACCTCGCTCGAGACACCTGGCAATGAGCTGCGGGATCATCTAGAAGTGAGTGAGACCTACCTCCCATTTCTGTAGGTTGTTCTATGGACGTCTGGAAACTCTCTTCCAGTCCGTGTACCTTAGAGCGAACGCCGCGGACATGGAAACGACTGGGTTTATATCCATTCCTGCTGGGAAGACATGCTATGGCGGAACCAAGGCTGTTGTCAACTATATCGCGAGGAAGATTCATTTCGAGAATGATTGATGGCCAGAAATTGCCGTGGTATTCTACGAAAGTTTTCATCTGTAACTGTGGATACGATCTTTTTATGGTATTATCCCTGGCCACATCCTAGGAATCCAGAAAGAGATATGGAAGCCCTGTTGGCACCGTGTGGCTAGTATTTTTGATGCACGGGTCATCCTGGATAGACGCTCAAGAAGTGCTTTATCTCTTCTTTCCTAATGCTTAGTCAGAATAACACTCCTCTGTTCCGCTCCACCATGTCAGTCCATCTCGAGAAACGAATCGAAGACCCACCGGAAGGACACCCCTCCTCGCTAGCTTTTGTCGCTTATGGGATCATAGGCGGGGCAATGGACTGTCCCGTAACCTCTGTCATTGCTGAGTATATGCGTGTTAACCGAAACGCAAGAGTTGTCATATGGAAGGCAAGAAGCATGGGCGGCACCAAAGGCGGAAAGGAGCATTCAGGGTTCTTAGAATGGATGGGAGCATTGAACTGCAGTGATTACAAGGTAGGCGGCCTTCGAGATGTCCTCCAGGCGAATAGGGCCATTAATCATATGAAAGCATATATTTCAAGAGCAAATCGAGAAATTCATGAGCGATTTTCCTTCCGCGAAGGGATGTGATCTGTTCGTCTGCGTCATCATACAGGGATACTCCGCAGGCGCCATCTACGCCACGACCATTCGTTTCTCGGGCAACCTATATGATCGATGCTGTCAAGTCTTTAGCAACCCCATTAAATACATCCTCGTCTCTTATCCAATCAGCGTTGCCTGGGCACTGGGACTTGGGCTCACTGGATGGTATTTTCGTGCTCTCGAAGGACTAGTGGGTGGTTACTGGGAAGACTGTCCAAACGAACGTACCGCGGACGTGCTAATCCTTATGGGCGGAAATGAACTTGGGGGATGGTTCAACCCCACACAATGGGCATATAATATGTGGACCGGGGTATTGGACGGAAAGCATCGTTTCGAGCAGGGGAAATTTGGGAAGGTGACGGTTGATGGGGCGGATCATATATGGAACGAAAAATTGCCTCGCATTGGGGAGGAAATTGAAAAGTGGATGAATGAATAACTATAACATTACGATGATTAGTTTTACCAGCAAAGAACCGTAGATATGAAAATTCTTTAACTATTCTCATGAGAGTCGTATTTTCGGCCCACATGAGAAAGATCTTGGTGCAATGTAGTGTGGGCCAAGTGCTAATGCTAACAGAACGCGAACACATAACGACTTTTCCCTGATTTCCCAAGCGCAGATTACAACAGGAGAGAAAATGTTCGCAATATGGACGAACACTTACAGACGAGCTCTCTGTATGCTATGCACATCGTCAGATAACAATTTTCTTACAGTCACAGTGTGCAATTATTACCAACAATTTGACCCACTGTCTTCGAAAGGCTTATAGCAAAAAGTGCCAGTATCTGATCACTTTCCCGAACATCGACGGCCTGAACATTGTCAATCTGACGTGAACGAAAGTGCGCATTCCATATGCCGAAGGGCATGCCCATCTGGTTGAATATCACAACATCCGGATGCACGCAATAAGTCGCAAACAAGAATAAGAATCTGGACCGAGCGTGTACCGGTGTTCTCGGTCGCAAATCTCTCGGTCGTCATCTCTAGCTGATCTATTCTTGAAAATGGCATCTCGTTATGATATGGTGGATTTATCGAAGAGCAAGATAACAAAATGGTAAATGGTACATATCCAAACCTCCGTTCTGCAGTCAGAGGCAAGGTCGTTCCGCTGGAAGGTCGAGGTCACTGCATGCGTGGTACAAACAAACTAGATGATAACATATAACCACATCAGAGTACGCACTTTGTACAGGTATCTATGCCTCAAATTCCTTGATTTGGTATCCGTACTAAAGTACAAGATCAAAGGGGATATGTACCCGTCATCATATACATGCTCCAATGATGTCTACAGCGGTATCATAAGACTCAATCAGACGTATCTAGGAATCGAATATGAAAATAGCAAACGTGAAAGACTCACGGCTTTTCTCTTCTGGATCAGCAGAATCTCTGCGGGTACTAGTTGTTTGCTTGCAGCTTCTGCTCTGCTTACCAGCTTTTAGTTGGATTCACGTCTTCCTTTGTGTATCCCATGACAATTCCGTTGATTACCCACCACTGAATAACCTATGCTGTTTCACAGTCTGATTTCTTGAACGTGATAAGAGCATAGAGCAGCACCACCCATCCCAATATCCAGACTCCTTGTTAATGATGTGCAGTCCCATTGTCCAGTGCAGTTCCTGTTGAGAATCGCCGTCGAGATAGCAACCAGATTCCAAGACTCCGATGGAAGTAGAAACTCAATATGAACAATGACGGATCATGGACAAAAGAAGGAATTAGTGGCTGTGCAAATAATCCTTTTTTTTGGATTTGACTTCGACATTGAGATGCCGTGATACGCTTGTCGGCTGCTCTGGTCCAACGCGATTTCGATGCGATGTGGATATGTACCGAAATCATGCCACTCTCCCCATTTTATTCACGTTAAACGCATATAATTTCTGGGTATCGGAAAGATATCGGTCCCTGCAAATAGTTTTATCTAGATATGGCAGATTCGAGTACGTCTGCGTTGGTCTTGGAACGTGATGGTGATCATGTATGTGATGCTGTCACATTCCCAAAGCTATCGTTGTTGCCAACCACACCGAGGATGTTTGTAAGTTGTCTGCATGTGACATGTGAACTAGCGATCTCATCAGCACGATGGGGACAGTGCCCAGCAGTGCTGTCATCGTGGAAGAAATACACCCATGGTAGCGATACTTGCAAGCAAGCAGGTCTCCCTTGAGTTCTTCAGGGTATTGTACGGACCACCAGTATTCACAGCGAACAAACCAAGGAGGGATTTATTACCCTTGCACGTCAATCATTTCCCCTTTTTCTGCGGGAGGATGCTGTTCTCCATGGTGAGCGGTAGAGCACTTATCTCGAAACATGAGTATATGATAACCTACTACTTAGCTTATGAATTTCAATTGACAGGCGGAAAGCTGGCCGGAATCAACTACGACTACGGCGTACATTCTTCCATTCATTTATTATGTGCTTCTGATGGTTTATTTCACCTGTATGGAGTACTTCTGGGATTCTCCTCTCTTTCTACTGCTTGTGTCCTTGGAATGAGGCCCTTTCAGCGACCGGCGGCCCTCGCGGGTCAGTTCTACTGTCTATAGTCCCACAACCAATTTATCCCTTTCCCACAGTTCCGAGCCCGAAGTTAGCTGCGACAGAGGTGTATCGCGCTACATTCAATAGGCCTTGTTCCCGTCCATCGGAATCATTCGAACGTCAGGTCATTGAGGCAAACGGCTATGAATACGATCTTATATAAGCCCGCCTAACCTAGTGAGAAAATCCTTACTATATCACTACCACTCGAAGCATCTACGAACCCTACTTATCAACCGAGATCATGTTCACCGTTCGTATTATTCTGCCTGTGCTTTCCTAGCTGTGCTGATCCATCATCTATACCTTTCCCAGAAGACCCTTGAAATTCCTGTCTCCGAGGCCTGTGGAAGCGCTTCGTGCACTTGCAGCGCGAGAGTAGTTGGTGGAAGTTCATATTGTATCCCACTTATTATTTTCAGCTATTCTTGCACCGCCGGCGCATGTAAATACTGCTCCTGCAGGAACTGATTCCCGTCAGACTGTCGCAATGGATGGCAGAGGAGAATTAATGAGCTTGAGTCGAATCGAAAGCTTTCGACTCTGAATGATCTGCTACTTATGGAACCGGGCCTGGAAGCAATCAGGATAATTTTCTCGCCTTTTCGCTTTCTCGGAACCAGACAGGTCGTCATCCCTCACGATTCGATTCTCCCATGATGCACATGTACGTGGTGCAATGGTACATTTCATGTGCTCAGGGTTCGATTCCCTCTGTTCTAATAATAGATCAATTTTCCACTTTTTTCACATCCACGTTCCCTTATTGATTATCTCCCTTGACAGCGTCTGAATTTATCTTGGTCAGAAACCGACACTCACACACACACATTCACGCGAAAGCCTGCATGCGTTGAGAGTGGTTCTCCCCTATAGAAGGAGGAGAAGAAACTAGTGTTTTTGAAAACAATTTCTTGAAAGAGTACGGAAACGGTGGAGGAATCGGCTGGGTAACCTCTTCGTCAGTTCATTCCCTGATTTGCATATGACCTTCGAAAGCAACGGGTGCAATGGCTGTCTGGGTTCAATTCCCCATTTCCGAATTATGCTCGACGAATCAGTCCACTTTTATGACGCGGTTTTACTTTTCTCTTGACGGGGCCTAAACAACGAACGCTTGGATATCAGTAGTGTAATGGATTAGCTTAGGGTTCGATTCCCTCTATCCGAATGGCGGATTGCTAGGATTCTGTTCCCTTTTTCACATTCACTTTTAAGTCAAGATGATCTCATTCCCTTATTTTTTGGTAATGCACATGAAGATCTGAGTATGGTGATACAGCATGTATGGATTAGAATTCCGTGTGGGGATGTGTTCTAACCTCTCTGTAGTCAGAAGTTGCCTTAGTGATTTATGAAAGTTTTCATCTGTAACTGTGGATAAGACCTTCTTTATCTTATTACCCCCGGTTCACATTCTAGGAACCCTGAACGAGATGCGGAAATACCATTCGCACCATCTGACTACTATTTTTGACTCACGAACCGTCCTGGATAGATGCTCAAGAAGTCTCTTATCTCTTCTTTCCCAACGCTTAGTCCGAATAACACTCTGTTTCGCTCCACCATATCGGTTCATGTCGAGCAACGAATCCAGGAACCACACTCAAGACAACTCTCCTCGCTAGCTTTTGTCACTCACGGAAGGATAGGTGGGATAAATGGACTGTCCTGTCACTTCTGCCATTTCCACGCATCTAAACTCAATATCTTCCTTATGTCAGCGAAACGTTTGTCGATATCGGAAATGAATTAATGAGCTTGTCAAGCAGATCCTGAAACAGGAAAGGAATCAATGCCCATATCACAGACACCTGAGGGGAACACTCATCACCTCTAGCTCAATCGACCGGCTCTCGTAATTTCCCTTCCTCACGCTCTTTCGACACTGCAATTCATCATCCTCCCTTTTCTTCCCAGCATCAGCCACCACAGACTACTTGGCATCCAGTGTCGGCTTAGACACAGGGATCCACAACGTTCCCATAGGCAGGCTATGCGGCCCAGCCCGCCTCTGGAACGTAACAGAGGGTATGTTCATCTCGTATATCGCAACCTCGACATGTGTTAAGTTTCAGTGTGCTCCGTCAGTTATTTTGGCACAGTGTGTGGAAAAAAAACCTACTTATTCCTCAAAGAGGATATGGACTGCAGAAGAGGAGAGTGCATCATCCCACATGCTAGGAGAGGTTCGATGAACCATGCATCTTTTTCCAGCTGCTCCTTCCATGATTCACATTTAATCTCCAGATATACTTAGTATAATGGCACCTTTCTTTAGTGGCTCTGGGTCTGATTCCCTCCATCCCAATGTTGTATAATTTGAATAATTTATTTTTCCGCATTCACATTCCCTTATTTCCCTTGACAGTGCTAGAACTGCTCCTTGGGGTTTTATCTTCATCAGGAAACAACATACACACAGATGAAATCCCTGCATGCGTGGGGAGTGGTTTTCCAATCGGAGGACAAATACATATGCTAGTGAGTAAGGGAGATACAAAAGGAACCGGTTCGGCAAAATCCTCTTCTTCAGTTCATTCCCTCATTCCCATATTGACCTTCAGATGTAATGCGGCAACGGCTGCCTAGGTTCGAATCCACTTGATGGATCATTGTCCAATTTTATGGCACAGTTTACCTTTCTCTTCACAGGGCTTAAACATCGAACACCTGTATACAAGTAGCGTAATGGATTATGGCTTAGCTCAGGGTTCAACTCCCTCTATCCAAATTGTGCAGTTTCGAGAAACATTTCCCTTTTTTACATTCACTTGCCAGTTAGCGTGCACTCCCTCATTTTTGGTAACGCACATTGAGACCTGAGGATGGTGATGCATCATGTAGGGATTCCAGCGGCAAGAGTTCCAGGTGGGGATGTGTTCTCTCAGCTCTGTAGTTATTGTGCATGGTGTCGTTCTCGAGTATTTATCTACCCAATGGCGCACTGGGACTTGTGGACTTTAGTTGGAGGTTACGAATGACGTATGCTCATACACTGGCTGTGGAATAAGGAGAACAGAGGTAGGTTGGAGCAGGAAAGAGTGGACTAAGTATATGATCAGCTGCTACGAAGTATTTTTGAGCGGAAACAGGACCCCCCGGTAATTTCGAGAGTAGCAGTCAATAAGATATCATGTTGTCGCGCCATTTTTTGCTGACAGAGATTCTGACGTTGCTGTTTTCAGAAGTCCTTTGCTTTTCTCTCGCGCCTACTACTAGTCGGAGCCGGTTCTGATACAGATTGCCCATCACATTCTCGTGAACAACTGACAGCTCGAGATGTCGGGCAGACACGTACATGTCGCGTGGATCTGGAGAGTGTTGCGCGTCATCTTGCCACATGCTTGGTGGAACGGAGGCCATCATCACTGTTACAGATACCTCAGGTGGCGGCGCGTGCAATGACAAGACCGTGTCGTTGGGCGAAATGGTGGAAGAATGTGGCGTGGATTCAGGGTGGGCACAGTAATTGTCGTCAGCGAGGACGTCGAATCCCATATTATCAATGGGTAGAAACAAAAGGTTCGTGCCAATAGAGCTGCCTCCGACGTCGTCGTCGTCCATGGACCTAGCAAGAAGTTGGAGCCCATAATGATGAACACATGGAATTGAACGACGACTAACATGAGGATCCTACCGAAGTCGAAACCTGTGTCGAACAATGATGCGAAACCATCGTTTGCCAGAAAGTGGCTCGCAATACATTCGTCGCCAGTAGCCATGTTGTGCGAGTTCAAGGAAAAAGAGTCGTCGTCAAACATCTTGAGAGTGAACGTGAATCGACGTAACATTGCCATCCCATTTATGAGGAAGCTGGACCGAATCACCGCACGACAGTAAAAACGAATAATAAATATCTCCGGAAGGCAATATCTTCGTGCGTTCATGCAGTGACCCGGAGGAAAGGTAACAAAGAAACTTTTAGTAAACGCTTCCGTGGCCAAGTTCGAACAAGTCTAATAGGAACCGAGAGTGGAATTGTGTAGACGTAAGACAAGATCATAGAAATAGAGTGAAGGTGGACGATCGTATTCATGATGAGGCCTGAGTCATGGCTTTTCCTCTGCAGATCAACGGAATCTCTGCGAATACCAGTTGGTTTCTTGCAGATTATGCTCCGTTTATAAGCATTTCCATGTCTCCATGTCTTCCTTTGTATATCCTCTGACAATTCCGTTGATTACCCACCACTGAATAACCTGTGCTGTCCCATAGTCCGATTTCTTGAACGTGATAACGGCATAGAGCAGCGCCACCCATCCCTTTGTCCAGCGTAGGTTCCTAGTCCTTTGTTGAGAATAGCCGTTGAGATAGCAAGCTGCGATGGAAGTACTTTGAACAATGACAAGGAACGGAGATTGTGCGCGGACAAATGTGCAAGCTGTCCCTTTTTCTTAATTTTGGGATTTGACGTTGAATTCCCCCCTCCCCTCATTAACCCTGATGGATCTCGATCATTGTCCACGGTTTTACTTTTCTCTTCACAGGGCGTAAACAGCGAACACTTGAGTACAAGTAGCGTAATGGATTATGACTTAGCTCAGGGTTCGATTCCCCCTATCCGAATGAAATGTCAAGAGGAAAAAACATTTTTACCGCCTTTTTTCCTCTTCATCTACGCACTCGATCCCTTATTTTTGCGTGTATGGATTTGGGAAGGAAGAATTCCGCTTGGGGATGTGCTCTCTTAGCTTTCAGGTAGTCAGTCCAGATGTCGTTTCTCAAGTGTGTGTTTATCTACCTGATCGCTTACTGAGACTTAGGCTTAGAAGCAGCAAGAAAGAACGGATGATAGGCTAAGTCGGCCTCTGATCCCTGTCCCCAAATCATGATGGGGTGGGCTGTCGAAGATGATTCGGGTATAACCGTTTGGATGTAAGGTGAAATGGCTGGATGGGTTCGACTCCCTATCTCCGAAATGATGACTGAGGGACCCCTTTTTCATGGTGATTACATTCTCTTCACGGGTTATCGCAAATTCCCTTCATTGCTAACTGAATTTTCTCTTTTCTTCTAACGTTGCACATAAATCTAGAGTAGGAGTCTGCTAGGTAACAGTTTAGGGTTCGAATCCCTCTGTCTATATTCAATAAGGAGTGTACGAATTTCCTTTTTTTTTTTTTTTCATTTGTCTCCTTGTCTCTCGTTCTGTCAAATGGGGTTCTTCAAAACAATTGATAGGGTCACGGAGTCAGAACCACCTTGGTGCCAGGTACAATGGCGGTTAATCAAAAGCGGACGCGTGTATGGATTATGGAAAGACCGCACCGAGATCTGTTCTCTACCGTAATTATCTAATTTCTTCATCCGTCAGATCCTTCGTACTGGGAATTTTGGAGGTGACGGACGACTTATGCTCGGACATTTGGCGTGGATCAGGGAGCACAGAGGTGGGCTGGAGTAGGAAGGAACGGGGTATATATATGAAGTATACTTGACAGGATACAAGGACCCCGCTGTAATGGCTAGAGTAGCAGTCAAGAAGATATCACGTTGCCGGGCCACTTTTTTTCGCTGACATTGGATATTGCCATTTTTGGCAAGTTTGTTGCTTTGTCTCTCCCGCCCTTTACGATTCGGAGCGGGCTCTGATATGGATTCTCTATCACCGCTCTCGAACTCCGAGGCTGCGATCACGATTCTCTGTGTTTCCTTCTTCCTTTTGCGGGCCCCGCTTTCTTGTCTAAACAAATTACACTACACTCTCCGACACGCACAGACAGATGCACGACCATCCAACGCGGAAACTTCGACGACGGACAGAAAAGGAGAGCGCGGTGAAAGTAGAACCGAAGGAGGAGCAACTCGAAACCACAAACCACCTCCTTCATTCTCCCTTACCTCCTCTTCCTCAAGGCTGGGAACACCCCGCAGAATTGGACTACCTTGACGCCTCCACATGGTCGAAAGATGACATCATCCGCCACCTCATCACGAACTCCTTCTCTGTCCCCGCTCTCGTACCCCACTCCAAATGGACGACCATCATCACCGCAGCGGAGGGCTCGACGACGATGCTCCCCAACTCGTACCGCATCCCGCTCATGTTCGTCGGAGAGTTCATGTGGTTCTCGCTTCGGTTGGTCCTCGAGGATGAGAAGGAGTGGGAAAAGTTCAAGGGCGGGGTGTTGCATGTGTCGAGGCTGTGCGAGGCGTTCTTGGGAGAGGCGAGGAGGGCTATGGGTTCGGAGGGCCTGGGTGCTGCATGGCGGTGCGCGGTGTTTGATAGAGCGCTGGTGAGGTATCGGTGGGGGTGTTTGTTTGCTGACCGGAAGCATCTCCAGCTGTTTTGGGAGACTTATGGGGAGCAGGAGTATCGGAAGGATCCGGTCAAGTTTTGTGGGTCGTTTGTTTTTTTGTCAACGTTCTGAGCCGATGAAATCGAATTGTAGATTGGAAATGGGTGGTGTTGAAAGGGTGGAAGGGATTCAGACTGGACGAGGAGCGCGTTCAGAATGGGGTTACGGCGCGTCAGTGGATGAGAGGGTTGGCGAAGGAGGATGGCGGCGATTGGGTATGGGTTACTGATCAGACAAGTTCGCGTTCGACAGAGGCGTCGGAGTATCTCGAATCGTGGCAACGCACAAAGGTATGGGGACAACCGATACCGACATTTCCATCCAGGGATCCTGTGTGTGCGACAGATCCTTCGCCCAATCTCTCAAAAGACTTGCCTACACCTACCGATACCATCCACTACCCCCCCACGCCGGTTCCGAAAACCGACCTCTTGCAAATCCTGCACGCCCAATACCAATCGCAAGTATTGTGTATAAGCCCTTTAGAAAAAGACATCGCGAGGCTGAAACAAGGGAAAGGATACAGGTCCGCCGCCGCTGCATCCGTTCCTGCACTCTTTGTCCCAGCGCCTAATTTCCCAAACCTTTCCGACCCGGACTGTTCGACGAGCTTCTGGAAGGACCCACTAGAGGCGCTGTTGGATGCGGATGTATGCGAGGCACCTGGATCTGTGAAGGCTGAGGATACACTCGAGGAGGTTGCATCCGTGATGGATCGCGACGTTGTGATATCACCGCCGATTAAGTCTCCACGAAAGCTGAAACGAAAGAGGATTGGTTGATATTTGTAGACGAGTGCGATTGGTGGGCTTGGGCTCTGTGGTTGAATATGATTACTTATCTCTGTGTTTTTCTTTTTTCTTCGCGCCATGGTGGCGATCATGATACCCTGTGCTATTTGCGAGATGCTATAATCCCAGCTCTAATCAGATGTCAGAAGAAACCGGCGGGGTAAGAGCCGAACCACGTCTATATCCTGACCAGTCGTCCAGCTTGAGCTCTAATAGTAAACATACACATCCTATCCTTACAGAATATACCGGAACCATGACAATCGATGAGTAAACATTAAAAACCGGAGGCTCACATGTGCATTCTCGAAATTCATTATATAAAACCTCTCCATTAATCTTTCCCTGCATCTGTATTTTCTCCTTCCGTTAGCCCATCCGTGAGTCATCGCCTCATTCGGTGTCTGTTCTTTCAAAACATGAGTCACACTGCCTCCAGATATTCGGTGCAGACCATTGTCCGAGAACAACTCGGAACAAGCTGCATACCGACTATGAACGAATCTGTATGTCTTGGTTTGCACCCTAAAAAATACATTGAGACTTCCAACACCGAGGTTTAAAAATATCCAACACAATGTGCTTTCATTTATCCATGCTGGTTTACTGAAATGTACTTATTATGTGTTAATTTAACAGTACACAGCCCTTTCTCATGCCCATTTATAACAATATCCAGATGCTGACTTTGATTGACAGGATTCCTTCTGTTCTGGACCAGTGCTCCAGGCCAAAATTGAAGGAATGAATCATTGACCGCAAGTGCCCATATTATCTAAAGCCACCACAACCTGAATCTGATCTCAAGCATCTTCTTCATTTTTTGTGGTGCTCTGAGTGTGACATGCAAACATTTTCATGCTTAAGACCATTACATTTCTGACATTAAAAGGTGTCATACAGATGGAATTACATTTGTGCATTGTGAGAAGGAGAGCAATGGCAGAGCTTGAGAAGTAGCCTATTGAGTATCACAAGGGGCTCCCAATACCTCTCTGGCCCATGAAGACTGATGATCAGCATAAGAGTCAAGGGTTGGCTCTATGAGACATTTCCCAAGCACTAAACTGCATCAGTCTGGCAGAGCCTATAGGAGAAATACTTTCAACATATGGACAGTGAGAAGCTTTAAAGCTTGAAATACCATCTGTTCTATGATTGAATAATTTATTTGACTCTGCAGTGTCTTCACTCAGTGGACCATCATCTCCAGCTCTCAGAATTGAATTTCAGCAGTTATTTAAATATGCAGACCTAAAGGAAAAACTGAGACATGATCAGAAACATAGACTATTCTACTGGGCCATATAAAACAAGGGATGTTGATGTTTAGGATTGAGATAAGAGTTGTAGATGAGTATAGAAGAGTTGTAGTACACAACTGTAGTTGGGGTTTTGTAACAAGTATCCTCTCTATTGGAAAAATTATAGCTACTTATATACTATAAGTGATGTGTTTCTATAATATTCTAATAAGTTCTTACACTGCCTCAGAGTCTCTGTGCTCAGTCAGCAATGGACTAACTTGAGTACTTGGATCATCTCAAAGTTTTCAGACTTTTCTGGATTGATGCCAAGTCTGGCATACTACATTTGGTATGATCAATCTTGATCACTCTCAATTCCAACAAGGGAATTGGCCAGTGGCTTCTGATGAGTGAAACAACATTGAAATGAGACCTTGACTCAGTCTGATTCATTGCACAGATTAAAAGCATGTGTATTATGCAGCTGTCTTTGAAACTTGCCTTTTACTGCTACACTCACAATGGCTGATTCCAGTCAGCTCCTAGATGGTGAATCTGAATGAGAACTGACAGTAACATCAATTCTTCCTAAGAGGAGGCCATTACTAGATGCTGATCTACCTTAGATTGAAAACAATATCACTGCATATGAACAAGAGATCCAAATTCAAGAGGTGCAAATTTTCTTCATAAAGTGCCAAAAAGAATGATTGGAGCATTCACTTTTCAGATGCAAAGTACTGCTATTGCCTATCTGTTGTCTTCCAAGGGTCATTCTCTTGGAGATATTCTCCTGAGCTGTGCATCCTCTAAAGAATGACCTTGATGTGATCAAGGGCTTGTGGCCTCTGGCCCAATTCTGTGGATATTGGTGGGACTTCACATTATCCTCACCTGTATTATAGTCAGTCATCACTGTGAAACCCTCATTCACACAGCACTTAGCAGAGATCTTAGCCTGCCACTTTCTCCACTATGCACAACATCTATTACAGGTAACAATAAGGAGTCATTATAACAGTATCTGCTCTGCCAAGGACTATGACTATGCTCATCATATCTTTGATATGATCCTCAAAAAATCTATGCACTGGAAAATGATAAATATGCATGTGCACCCATAATACCTGGAGAGATTCCCTTTAATTCTGGGGAAGATCTCTTTGCCAGTGCTTGCAGAGTTTCATCTCTCTTCCACCCCAACACAGGGAGACTTCAGCATTGATGCATTGTCCTCACTGCCACATCTTTAACATGCCTATATCTCCTGTATATTTGAGGTCTCTGAGAGGCCTTTTCATGCAAGCTTCCTGATACATTTCTTGGGGAGGCTGATCCATTTGGCAGACATCTGGTACATCACTCAGATGCCCACACTCATTGAATGCCATATCTGCCTGCCAAAACACTCCACTGAGCCACATAGATCTGTGGTTCCTTATGATATTTTATTAATTTGAATGGAACAACTCAAGATCTTAATCATCAATGATGCAAGCATACTTGATATTATCACTGCACTGTCATTGAGAGTATTCAAATTTCACTCAAGCTTTATATTGAATGAAATTGAAATCAATCACAAGATTCATTCACTTCACAATTTTCTTGCATGATCTGCTTGCTTTCTCAAGTATTTGGGAATTAAGCAAGCACTTTTTGAAATGATTAGACATCTTATGGCATATTGTTATGATTTTTCCTATTTTCTTTTCTTTTTTCCTTGATTTATTCAGGATTGACCCTTATTTCTGCTTAGTCAGGGCACCTAGACTGGTGCTTAGGACCATGGGACAGCTTAGTCAGCATCCTGATTCAGATCCTACTGTGCTGCTGTGAAGCTGTTACAATGGCAGAACCCTCCCTTTATCTTTGCACTGCCCTGTGCAGCAGTAACAGCAGCAACAGCTCAATAGCAGACAATACTCTTTTGTAGGTATCTTAGTGACACTGGACAAAATGCTCCACAGCTTCAGACAAGACAATTAGGTAGTTTTATTCTTGGAACAATAAGGAATTAGTATTTAAGTAGTATAGCTCTCATTGTAGTAACCCCAGCTTCAAGCTAAAGTTTATTCTTCACCATCTTATCTTGAGCAACTTGCAAACACCTTGACAACACAGTCTAATATCACATCAAGTGGACTCTATCATTTTACCTGAAGTGTGAGGTAGTGATAGTTTATCACATGTTATTAGTCACATGGAATTTGGGCTTAACACATATCTCAATGTTGACTCACTCTCCATATCATTTGAAGAGGCTGGTCATGCTGCATCACTAGCAGATGGGTTGGTCATACCTGGAATCATTCCTGTTTTGAAACAATTGGGCCTCAACATGGATGTCAGTAATAACTGGGGATGAAAACATGTTAAATTCAGTTTTGATGTCAGATGCCAACAGTTTAACAAGGAGCAGGCTGCAGCTTTGGGTGTCACACAGGTATCCTGCCTGGATATAATGTGTGCTGATACCAAGATCATCAACCAGCTGAATGATTGAGGGCTTAGTGCCCTTTGGGAGGAAGGTTTGAGTGTGATGGGGGAAGATACTTTCTGGACTGGGTGGTGGTTGAGCAATGACCAGTTGCTATGTGTGGGTGAGGTCTTGCAATGTGGAGATGTGTATGATTTACCATGATTGAAGAGTCTGGAATTATATTTGAAGTAAACCTAGTATAGTTTGCATAGAGCAGATGCTCGAAATATTTTATTGTTCCTGATTTCGACTGGTGTATGTGATCTGAGAGTACATGAGTTCTGAGTCCTGTTTTACACAGGACTCGATCTTTGCAACATAGAATTTTTTGGCCCAATCGAGTTCTACGGCCTCGCAGTCATCATTCGTCTGCGCTTCAATGGGCCAGAGTGCGGGAACGCGCAGTTATCACCATGGACGTCAGTATCTCTGGCTTCAGAATAGTGGCCTTGATGCTCTCCGATCTCTCAGTATAAGAGCGGTACAAATCTGATTCGAAAACACAACAGAGAAAATCAACGAATAGATACACTAAAATAATACGTTCTTCGCAAAATATGCTTCATCATCTCCTTTGTCCTTTTGATCATCCTTCTCCTCCTACAGCGTGCTGCAAACCAGGTGCTTCACAGTATTTCTCAGTTGTAAATCTATCTGGCAGCGTTCTGACGTGGAATTTACTCACAAAGTTCATGGTACATATGCGATTAGAAACTCCAAATCCTAAGCAGCCCGCCACTAGGATCTCCACGTTGATTTTCAGAAAAAAAAATAATACATGCAGCATTTTTCATAATTCCTATCGCAACGGCCCTTCTTCATGTCCGCTCACACTTCTTTTTGTCAGCCCTCCCTCTCCACCGCACGGCCAGAAAAAGTCCGCCTTTTCAGTAAGCTGCTATACTTGAAATCGCCGTTTCTTCTGCAGAATGTTTATCGAATCGGCAACCGAACCGCCAGTCTTTGTCCTTCATCACGAAGGCCCAGAAATAAAATTTTCGTATTCCCCACGCAACACAAAGAGAGTACAAAACTATAGCAACGACAGCGGTACACAGAACGCAATACAAACGACGGAGGAACCGGAACGAGAAACACAGCAAGGCGAATTTTTATCTGATAGAGTGAGATAACCAGTAAGAAGAAAAGTCCATTCTTTTAAAGCCTCCGAGGAGTTCTTCGACAGGAAACGACGTATCCACACCATAGGGCGGAGGAGCTTGAGGCCACTGAGCGCCACCTCACCCGGTCCTCGTATACAAACAATCCATATATCCCGAGGTCGACCATCCCCCGAGCGCTTGATTCCCATACATGAATGGCTCCCCTGCAAATGCCCTAGGCACAACCTCATAGGGAGCCCCGTAGTTGTACGCGGCCCGCACGTAGTTATAGCAAGGCGCATAAAATCCCCCAATCGATCCATTCCCCAACGGCACCTCAGAGCCCCAATCAGCAGAAGGATCCTCCGAGAAGAAACCACACACGTACTGTATCGTCTTGATGTGGACCTTCATCCCCGCCACTGGGTCGTCCTAACGTCGCAGCCTTTCCAGGGGCATTCGTGCCTGGTGCGTCCAATTACCGTTGATAGCTCGAAATATGAACCAGACTCACGGTCGATCATCATAGTCAACATGGATGAGGAGGTGCCGGTTCAGGTTCTTCGTCTTCTTGCCACAAACCTCACAAGCCCTCAAGTCCTGGAATGCATCAGAACTATGCTTGACAGAAGAGACTACGTTTATCACCTTTTTCTCAGCAGGCATCGGAAAGTGAGAGTGGTGAACGAGGGGGGAGTGAAAGAAGCTTTTCGAGGGTGTGGGAAAGATAGAGAAAGAGAAAGAAAGGGAACTAGGGTCGCATGTTCGATTGTCCCCCCATTTATACCTGCGTGCCGGAAAATTGATGGATTGATTTCCGTGAGATAGCTGTATATGGTGAGAACTCGCGGATATAAGGTAAGATTTCCTCGTGAAAGTTAACCCGCGGGACAATCGACGACAGGGCTCGTTGTCGTCCTACCAATTAGCTGAAATAACTGCCCTCGGAAAGTTGTTTCGCTTGATAAGAAGTCTTTATTTTGGTTGGCTCGAACGGGAGGAATTTGATGGCAACATGTAATTGGAGGACAGGGGCGGACACTGACCCGATTTAGAACGAAACCTAAATGAACTCGAGGTGAAATGGGAAGAAAAATCTGGAATAAGTCTTCGGGTCATGAATTCGATGTTCGAACGGGTGTACGGAGCATACATTAGTGAGAGAAACCTTGCGCTAATGGAGAGCTGTCCTAACTGGACTCCAGTTAATGATAACATTCAGTTTATAGATGAATACCCTCACTTTCGAATCGAGTAACCCATCAACGAAACCTTCTCCAGTTTTTCAGGACCAATTTAATAAAGGCAATCAACGGAAAGGAAGAAGTCGAGGTCCCGATTGAAGTCCCCCCTGCATCAGGCTGGATACGTGGCTGGATACGCCCAACATCAAGGAAAGCGAAGTACGTCGCTGCCTCACATCGTTGTACCACCAAACTAGATGATAATACACAAATGAATCAGGGGAGGCATTTTGTACAGGTGTCTATGAGTGTGCCTGAAATCCTCCAATTTTGGGATCCGTACTAAAATAAAATACACCCGTCATCATATACATATTTTAATCATGTCGAGGCGGTATCATAACCCTCAATCTGACGTATCTGTGAAGCAAAATATGAAAATAGTAAACACAAAAATTCCACGAGACACGTACCGCTCCCATCTCCCTCACTGAGTATCCTCTTCAGGGAACGACACTTCGTCAGATGTCTAGCGACCGTTTCTGGGCGAGAAGATGCTGAACAACAGTACGGACATCTGAACCTGTTCTCATTATGATAACTCGAATTAAAGTGCCTCTTTAGTGCACCGGACTTGACGAAAAGCGATGTAGGTTTTCGGGGTTTGGCCTCGCAGCAGGCCAGGTAAATGAACGGATCTTTACCTTCTCCAGGAGCAGAATGGGCATCTCTGGCGTGGCGAGGGGTGAAGGTCGTTTGCGAATCAGGAGGACAGAGAAGACAAACGGAATTGATATTGATGTCATCGAGGACCTCAGCGTAGAAGTAATCCTCGGGATTCCTGGCGAATTTCGGGTACTTTTTGCAGAGGGCTTGTTTGAATGTAAAATTGAGCAGCTCGATAACTGTGTTGGAGGTGGAGCCAGAAGGTTTGTTATTGCCGGGAAATTGGGCTTTCCGTCCATTATTTATGTCGTATGGAGAGGTACTTGATCTAGGTAACTATAAGTCTCCCGGATGAAGAAGAAGTGTATGAACATACCGAAGAATGCTCCGTTTCTCCCGCCGTGCAGTTAAAGGCAGTGACTCGTTCGAAGAACTATCCGATGACCTACAAATTGTCAGGTTTTCGATGTGAAAACTGACTAAGAACGAACGACGTCTGGGATCTGGGCGGCGGTGAGTCACCGCCGTAATTGATCCAGCCTCTCGCAACGGTCGTACTCGGCGACAGACTGGAAGATGGAGATGTTGAGGGCGAAGTTTTTGCGGACGAGGTAGACACAGGACTGATAAAGGAGCGAGATGTGATGGAAGTAGGAGGATATCTAAAATGATATACGCGTGAACAACTGAGAGCTCGAGATTTCGGGCAGACGCGTACATTTCGCGTGGGTCTGGAGAGTGTTGCGCGTCATCTTGCCACATGCTTGGTGGAACGGAGGCCATCATCACTGTTACAGATACCTCAGGTGGCGGCGCGTGCAATGACACCACCGTATCGTTGGGCGACATGGTGGAAGAGTGTGGCGTGGATTCAGGGTGGGCATAGTAATTGTCGCCAGCGAGCGCGTCGAATCCCATATTATCAATGGATAGATTACAAAGGTCGCTGCCCATAGAGCTGCCTCCGACGTCGTCGTCCATGGACCTAGCAAGAAGTTGGAGCCCATAATAATGAACACATTGAATTGAACGACGGCTAACCTGAGGAGCCTACCAAAGTCAAACCCTGTGTCAACCAATGATGCGAAACCATCGCTTGCGTCGCCAGTAGCCATGTTGTACGTGTACGAGGAGAAAGAGTCGTCGTCAAACATCTTGAGAGTACTAGTGAACATAAATCGATGTAACATTGCCATCCCATTTATGAGGACGCTGGACCGGACCGCCGGGCGACAGTGAAAACAAATAATGAATATCTCCGGAAGGCAATCTCTTCGTGCCTTCATGCAGTGACCCGGTGCAAAGGTAACAAATAAACTTTTAGTAAATGTTTCCGTGCACAAGTTTGAACAAGCTTAATAGGAACCGAGAGTGGAATTGTGTAGACGTAAGACAAGATCGCAGAAATAGAGTGAAGGTAGACGATCGTATTCCTGATGAGGCCCGAGTCCTGACTTTTCTCCTGTAGATCAGCAGAATCTCTGCGGATACCAGTTGCTTGCTTGCAGATTACGCTGCGTTTACCAGCATTGGGGCATCTCTGCGTCTTCCTTTGCATATCTCCTAACAATTCCGTTGATTAACGACCACTGAATAACCTATGCTGTCTCATAGTCCGATTTCTTGAACGTGATAACGGCATAGAGCAGCGCCACCCATCCCAGTGTCCAGAATCCATTTTAGTGATGGGTGGTCCCATTGTCCAGCGTTGGTTCCAGTCCTTTGTTGATAATAGCCGTCGAGATAGCAACGAGATTCCAAGACTGCGATAGAAGTACTTTGAACAATGACAAGGAACGCAGATTGTGCGCAGACAAATGAAACAGGAATTAGTGGCTGTGCAAGCTGTTCCTTTTTTGGATTTGGATATTAAGATGCCGTCAAGCGCTTTTGCCCCCAGTGCCAGCTTCTCGCCCATGTGGATATGTACGAAGTCAATAATCCTAAATAATGGTGCTGTCCGTTTTTCTTCTTGTTAAATACGTATAATTTCCAGATATCGGAAAACAACCAAGACTGATATTTACTGACAGAAATATTCTCGCTTTTGGCATTTTCTCTCGCAACGCTTTCCGCTGCATGTGAGGAATGAATTGGCGATCTCTTCATCCCCACGGGATAATGCTTTGCTTTCATAGTGGAGCAAATACGTGCGTGGTAGCGGTGCTTGCAAATGACTTCTATTTCATCTAGATATTGTAGATTCAAGTGCGTCTGCATTGATCTTGGAACGTGATGGGCTACACTCCAGGACGACGCTTTCGCCGTTGCCAGCTAGGCGTGAGGTATTGTAAGTCGTCTGCGGGAATCATTGACGACTATGACGTACGATCTACCATTACAAGACATCTCTTACAGGTCTCTGCCGTCTCGTACCCTTTGTTTTGCATACTTCTACCGTGCTGGACTCCTCGTAGTCTATTTCCCAGACGGTGCACAGTTGCGACGACGGGTCTGTTCTGCTTGGGTTCTACTCTTATATCCCGACAGCTAATTTCTCCTCTTTTCGCCCACGATTTCGTCTTTATTGCTCTGGTGCTGCGAGTCTTCGTCCTACCGCGGTGTATATCGCTATTAAACATTGTGTCTGCCTTTTCGCGTCTGATGATAGCGTTTATGGGTGGTCGAGCTGCGCCATCTGCTGGATGCTTGCATGCGTCATTTCACAGACCAGTCATATCATGTGCTGTTTTATGGATGTGGTTTCAGCAGTCATCAATTACAATCCGATAAATCCTATATGAGACCGCTGAACCTAGTGATAAATTACCTGCAGAATCAGTACCGCTCCAGATATCTACGAACCCTAAGTTCATATTATTCTGCTTGTACCGCTGATCTACTTATAGTTTACTCTGATCTTCATTGACGTTCCCATCTCCGAGGCTTGTGGAAGCACCTAAATAAAGCTATGGAAAAGTTTGTACTAGTCCAGTCCTGTCAAGAATGTTTTACGGTTTTCTTGGAGTAAAAAAGTATGTACGAGGTGTTCGAGAAGCGGAGAAATATCTAGTCCTTTGTTTAGGCTTAGTAAGGCCCAGTAGGGGGGCATATTCATAACACGTACGTGCCAATTTTTAATTAGTTCATGCACTGAAACGTTCGCAAAGAATAGATGCAAGGATCGACTTGCTGTTGAAGCCAGGAAACGAGGTGTTTAGAAGTCATGTTCGGACAATATCGTTGGATGAAAATACATAACTATTTGGGACAGCCTGATAGTTAAAGCCTTCTAGGAGGAAAGGTAATTGTCACTCCAAGGACCTCCTTTGCCCAGGCTGATATTTATTTAATAGAAAAGGTTGTGGCAAAAAGCCTTTTTTTTCTGTCAACTCTCTCACAGCTGCAGGACCTGAGATGACCTCCCTACCCCGACGTGAACATCCAGGTATGTTCCTTTCAACGGTCAACGGCATGTCTGCTGGATATTGGAGTATCTCCAGAAATTGAACGAGATGAGGAATTTATCACCCTCGCACATCCAAACCGTCAGTCTGTCGCGTAGTGGATTATGGCTGACCTGAGGGTTCGATTCCCACTATCCGCATGACAGATTATTTCGAAACGTTTTTCTCTTTTCCACGTTCACTTCCCAGTTTAGAGTGTACTCGTTGCCTTATTTTTAGCAATGCACATCGAGACCTGAGGACGGTGATGCAGCGTATGGATTCTATAAATAATTGTTCCTTGCGAGGACATGTTCTCTCGGCCCTGTAGTCATTGTCGATAGTTTACTGATTCGTCCAGCCGTCGCTCTCAAGTATTTTTGGGATTTATGGTTAGAAGCAGCAAGAGCGTATGATCGGAGAAGGAATGTTGGGCCGGTCTCTGGCCACCCCCTCCCCCCCCCAAAAAAAAAGAAAAAAAGAAAATCATAATGGGGTTGTGGAAGGAAACGACAGACACACTTACTGGCGGTTCTGTAAACTTTACGCCGTTTTCCAGCTGTTTTTCTTCTTTACATAATCTCCGGATGTACTTGGTGTAATCATTAGCGCGAGGTTCGATTCCCTCTATCCAATCCGAGAGTCAGATAGACCAATGTTCACTTTCTCTTGACTTATGAACTGCACCGAAAAAGCCCACAAAATTCCCTGCATGCGTGCGTCCTCCAATCGGGAGGAGAGGAGAAGAGAAATGTGCAGTCGAGAGTGTCTTAGCTTGAAAGGAAGAGGTTTTGCAAAGTTCTATTTGTCAGTTCATTCTATGATTGACATATAACTTTTGGATCAACAGTGTAATGGCTGGATGGGTTGGCCTTTCCCCCGCCCGAAATTATGCTCTCGGGACCACTTTTTCACTGTAGGGTTCGATTCCCTCTGAATGAATGGTGCTGAATAAGGCCTCTATGGATTCCCATTTTTTTATGATGAGATCTGAGTTACAGCTTTTCTGCTCTGGATCAGCAGAATCTCCGCCATCACTAATTGCTTGTACCTCTGCTCTGTTTACCAGCATTTGGACGGCTTCTCCTCTTCTTTTGTATATCTCCTGTCATGTTTTGTTCATTACCCACCATTGAATAACCCATCCCGTCCAAAAGTCCGATTTCTTGAAAATGATAACTGACATTGAGTAGTGCCACCCATCCCAGACTCCATGTTAGTGATGGGTGGTCCCATTGTGCCGTGTAGTTCCAGTTCTTTGTTAAGAATCGCAGTCGGGATTGCAACCAGATTCCAAGACTACCACAAAGGTTCAAGCTCAAGTGTGAACAATAACAAGGAACGCAGATTGATTGTGCGCGGACAAAAGAAACGGGAATCAGTGGCTGTGCAAACAATCCCCTTTTTGTATTTGACGTCGACATTAAGATGCTGTCACGCGCTTTTGACCCTTGTCCAACGCGATTTCGATGCGATGTGGATATGCACGACTCAGAGTCAAACGTAAGTCATGGCGCTGCCCCCTTTTCTTCATGCTAAATCCAGGTATCGGAAAATAACCAAGATTTACCGACAGAAATATTCTCGCTCTTGGAATTTTCTCTTGCAGCACTTTCGAGAAATGAGCTGGCGATCTCCCATCGGGACGGGAATAGTATCCAACAGTGTTTTCAGAGTGGAAGAAATACATCCATGGTAGTGGCGCTTGCAATTAGGTCTACCTCGATGTTCTTTTGGATATTATGCTTACAGTCACACTGAGGAAATGGAAAGAGTAGTTGAGAACGTTGGCACCGTCCGTTTCCTCCGAGATCACGTGTTGCATTGCCGTAGATTCCCATTTGTTCGTAGCCGTAACCGAGACTATCACTAGCTATTCCCGATTCCCTCTCTTGGACCCAGCAATGCGGTTCCATAGTCCTTGCCGATAGTTTCTGTTTCATCTAGATATGGTAGAGTCGAGTACGTCTGGGTTGGTTTCACAGCACTGATCTTGGAACGTGATGGGTGATACATTCCAGAACGCTATCGTCGGTGCTAGCCAGGCCAGAAGATAGATTTAAGTTGTCTGCGGGAATAAATGACCACTATGGCGTGCCATCTACTATTTCAAGACATTTATTATAGATCTCTGACGTATCGCTCCTTTTTTTGGATAGGATGCGCGACTCCTGGTAGTATATTTCCCAGACACTTTGCGCCGCTGCATACATGCGACGATGGGTCGGTTCTACTCTCTATACACCGACAGCTAATTTATCCTCTTTCCACCGTTACGAGCTGGAGGATTTTGTCTCTATTGCTTTGACGCAGCGAGTCTTCATCCCACCGCCATGTATATCATTGTTAGACTTTGTTGTGTGCCTTTTCACGTCTATTTGAATCACATGATAGCGTTTATGGGTGGAGACGTCATCAGATCATCTGCGCTGCGCCATTTCTTGGATGCAACATGTGCCACTTTTTGGACCAATCATATCGTGAGCTATTTTATGGACGTGGTTTCAAATTGAACAAACAGCCATCAATACAATCCCAGAAATCCTATATAAGACTGCCCAACCTAGAGAGAAATACCTACCAAATCACTATCGTCGAAACATCTACCAACCTTACTTACCAACCAAGATGATGTACAATGTGCGCATTACCCTCATTGCACCGCTCTCTTTGTGCTGATCTCATTATACTTTACTCAGACCGCCGTGGACGTTCCCATCGCCGAGGCTTGTGGAAGCACTTCATGCACCTGTAGCGCGTGAGTACTTGGTAGCCATCGTATTTCATCCGGCTTATTGATGGATGGATGATTGGCAGTTGCTCTTGCGTTGCGGGAGAGTGCAAATGCTGTTCCTGCAAAAACTGAATGAATTACTTCCTGTGGATTGTGATAGTTCAGAGTATGGATAGCAACGACAGTTATTTAATTACTTTGAACCGAATCAAAATTCTTTCAGCGCCTTAACATAAGTTACATAATTGAGTGATAGACCTCTTTAATTGTACGGAGCGTTATACCTGTCAAGTCTTGATTATCGCAGGGTAGTAATACACTGAAACCTTCTCAAAGAAGACATGGAAGGTTGTACTTCTGTTAAAGCTAGGAAACGACGTCTTCACAAGTTATGGTCGTAAGATATCGTTTCAGGATGGAAGCTAGTGTACACGGGCTAATCTTGGATAGAGATACATAATTATTTGGGACCGCCGGGTACCCAAAGCCTTCCGGAAGGAAACTTAATTGTCACTACACCAATCTCCTTAGTCCAAACCACAGCATGAAAATGTTCCGACGAACATACCAGGCAAATATCCTAAGCCGATTTGTCGCCACTTCTTCTCAGTATCAGGGTATCTCCTGACGAATTCTCGTACTCGCATTTGTCCTTCGTCAACGAAAGACTGTGGTATCCATCCTTCCCGCTTCATCATCATCCACGCATTCTGGTTCGTGGTTCTGGGTACTAGAGATAGTGCGAGAAGCTCGCGGATATCACGTACATCGATGGGCTGCTTCGCCTGTATATGTAGAGCCGCAGAATTCCCGTGATCCATCCATCCCTGCAGTTTCATGAGGAGAAGCAGGATGAAGGGCATGACTGGAAGCTTCTCGAGTTGCCAAATGATGCTGGATGGAGGGATCGGGGGAATGTTCATTGATCCCGGGACGAGAACATCGACTTTGCAGCAACGCCTCAGGTCCCGGGAAACTCTGGAGGTCCCGGAAAGATCGTAGTAAAGAAGACGATAGTTGGCGAAGGGATTCTTGGAAGAGACGACGTAGAATTTGTCGTCGGTCTGAACAAGAAGATCTTTGAGATCCTCCTGCTCCCATAGTCCGCCATACGGGTTTGGCGATGTAATGACGATGTCGATGTCCTATCAGAGTGGCCTGTGAGAACTGGATATCAATGCTAGGGCAGCAAGACGTACGTTCGGTACCCGAGTGGTCCCATAGCACAAACATGCTACACTTCCGAACAGACAACCCACGATTCCTAAAGATAGGAAGGCATCTATAGCGGCGTGAGCGGTCTTCAGGATTTCTTCTGTCGTCAGGCCTTCAGAGCGCTTCAGAGACATTTCTCTCAGACTGAGGGAGCACGGGGGGTAGGGAGGTGCTGTCCCATCAGAAACGAGTCATCGAAGAATTTCGTGGGAGTAAGGCAATCTGGCCAGAGTGCAAGAGGCGCCCGGCCCGACGTATCCGAATATCGGCACTGAAGACGTGACAAACAGTGGCACATTTATTAGCTTTTCATTTTCTTCTGCGGTATAACTTCGGATAATTGCATCAGTCTGTCTCTTGACGTTAAGCTTATCCAGCTATAGAGCCTGCCCGACGCTCTGCGCGGCGGCAAGTTCCATGGGGACCACTAGTTCTTCCTTTCCGTTGATTGCCTTTATTAAATTGGTCCTGAAAAACTGGAGAAGGTTTCGTTGATGCGTTACTCGATTCGAAAGTCAGGGTATTCATCTATAAACTGAATGTTATCAGTAACTGGAGTCCAGTTAGGACATCTCTCCATTAGCGCAAGATTTCTCTCACTAATGTATGCTCCGTACACCCGTTCGAACATCGAATTCATGACCCGAAGACTTATTCCAGATTTTTCTTCCCATTTCACCATTTAGGTTTCGTTCTAAATCGGGTCAGTGTCCCCCCCTGTCCTCCAATTGCATGTTGCCATCAAATTCCTCCCGTTCGAGCACACCAAAACAAAGACATCTTATCACGCGAAACAACTTTCCGAGGGCAGTTATTTCAGCTATTTCGTAGGATGGCAACAAGCCCTGTCGTCGATTGTCCTGCGGGTTAACTTTCGCGAGGAAATCTTACCTTAGATCCGCGAGTTCTCACCATATACAGCTATCTCACGGAAATCAATCCATCAATTTTCCGGCACGCAGATATAAATGGGGGGACAATCGAACATGCGACCCTAGTTCCCTTTCTTTCTCTTTCTCTATCTTTCCCACACCCTCGAAAAGCTTCTTTCACTCCCCCCTCGTTCACCACTCTCACTTTCCGATGCCTGCTGAGAAAAAGATGATAAACGTAGTCTCTTCTGTCAAGCATAGTTCTGATGCGTTCCAGGACTTGAGGGCTTGTGATGTTTGTGGCAAGAAGACGAAGAACCTGAACCGGCACCTCCTCATCCATATTGACTATGATTATGATGATCGACGATGAGTCTCGTTCATATTTCGAGCCATCAATGGTAAGTGGACGCACCAGGCACGAATGCCCTTGGAAAGGCTGCGACGTTAGGACGACCCAGGCGGCAGGGATGAAGGTCCACATCAACACGATACAGTACGTGTGCGGTTTCTTCTCGGAGTATCCTTCTGCTGATTGGGGCTCTGAGGTGCCGTTGGGGAATGGATCTATTGGGGGATTTTATGCGCATTGCTATAACTACGCGCCAGCCGCCTACAACTACGGGGCTCCCTACGAGGTTGTGCCCAGGGCGTTCGCAGGGGAGCGTTCATATCTGGGAATCATACGCTGGGCGGATGGTTGACCACGGGATATATGGATTGTGTGTATATGAGGACCGGGTGAGGTGGCGTTCAGTGGCCCCAAGCTCTTCCACCCTATGGCGTGGATATGTCGTTGCCTGTCGACGAACTCCTCGAAGGCTTCAATGGAATGAACTTTTCTTCACCTTCCTGTATTTCTTGTTCCGGTTCCCCCCCCCTTTGTATTGCGTTCTGTGTAGCGCTGTCGCTGCTATGATGTTGTACTCCCCTTGTATTGCGTGTGGAATACGAAATTGTATTTCTGGGTGTTCGCTATGAAGAGCACAAGCTGGAGGGTGTGTTCTCTGATTCTAGGATCATTATGAACGAGAAACTACGATATCAAGTAGAGCAGCTTACTGTCACGGCAGACTTGGGCTTCACTACCGCTCCCCAGTCCAACCTTTAACGTGCCTGTCTGGTCGGTGCCAGGAGACCGGGATCGATCCCAAGGTCTTCCTTCGTCAGCAAAAATTCGCCGTAGTCCCCAAATCCCTTTGCTCCCCAACACTGTCATGACCACCAATTCACGCCCGAACGACTTTCCGGCGAACAAAGTACAGTTCTGGACCCGAAGTTAGCTGCGACCAAAGTGTATCGCGCTACATTCAATAGGCCTTGTTCGCGTGCATTTGAATCACTCGAAAGTCAGGTCGTCTGCGCTGCCCCATTTCTTGGATGCGGCTTCAGATGAGGTAAACAGCCATAAATACGATCCTGTATAAACCCGCCTAACCTAGTGAGAAAAACCCTGTTGAATCACTACCACTAGAAGCATCTATGAAACCCTACTTATCAACCGAGATCATGTTCCCCGTTCGTATTATTCTGCCTGTGCTTTCCTACCTGTGCTGATCCATCATCTATACTTTTCCCAGAAGACCCTTGAAATTCCTGTCTCCGAGGCCTGTGGAAGCATTTTGTGCACCTGCAGCACATGAGTAGTTGGTGGAAGTTCATATTGTATCCCACTTATTATTTTCAGATATTCTTGCACCGCCGGCGCGTGTAAATACTGCTCCTGCAGGAATTGATTCCCGTCAGACTGTCGCAATGGATGGCAGAGGAGAATTAATGAGCTTGAGTGGAATCGAAAGCTTTCGACTCTGAATGATCTGCTACTTATGGACCCGGGCCTGGAAGCAATCAGGATAATTTTCTGTCCTTTTTGCTTTCTTCTACTGGTTGGTGATATGTACCAGGCAACCGTAGAGGTCCTTATCCCCCACGGTTCGATTCTAGTTGCTCCTCCCTTGATTGACGTGTACGTGGTGCAATGGTACATTTCATGTGCGCAGGGTTCGATTCCCTCTGTTCTAATGGTAGATAAACTTGCCACTTTTTTTCACATCCACGTTCCCTTCCTAATTATTTACCTCGACGGCGTTGGAACCGTATCGCTAGGTCCAAGAGAGGGAATCGGCAATGGATAGTGATAGTCGCGGTTGTAGCTACGGACAAGCGGGAATATACGGCAATGCGACACGTGATCTCGGAGGAACCGGACCGTGCCAACGCTCCCAGAGTCTGAATTTATCTTGGTCAGAAACTGACAAACACACACACATTCACGCGAAACCCTGCATGTGTTGAGAGTGGTTCTCCCCTATAGAAGGAGGAGAAGAAACTAGTGCGTTTGAAAACAATTTATTGAAAGAGTAAGGAATCGGTGGAGGAATCGGCTGGGCAACCTCTTCGTCAGTTCATTCCCTGATTGCATATGACCTTCGAAAGCAACGGGTGCAATGGCTGCCTGGGTTCAATTCCCCATTTCCGAATTATTCTCGACGAATTAGTCCACTTTTATGACACGGTTTGGTTTTACCTTTCTGTTCACGGGGCCTAAATAACGAACGCCTGTATATAAGTAGTGTAATATATTATGGCGTAGCTTAGGGTTCGATTCCCTCTACCAGAATGGCGGATTGCTGGAATTGTGTTCCTTTTTTCACGTTCACTTTTCAGTGAAAATGATCTCATTCGCTTTATGTTTTGGTAATGCACATGAAGATCTGAGTATGGTGATGCAGCATGTATGGATTAGAATTCCGTATGGGTATGTGCTGTAACGTCTCTGTAGTCAGAAGTTGCGTTGGTGATTTATCAAAGTTTTTATCTGTATTCGGAGGGAAATCTGTCACTAAATGACAACAACTATCAATCAACGACTGTTGGAGTTCCGGCTGCCAAAGCCTGTTGCAGCACCTGTAGTATACTCGGCAGCATCATATTTTTTCTCTGACTGATGACAATTTCTAGCTGTTCCGCAAAAGAACCGAATACGTAGCGGGCTGCGGGAGGAAGAGAAGAGTCTAACCGACCTGAACTGGGGCACATTTTATCGTACCCAGCCAGCGTGTTCCATCATGACAACTTGTCACTGCCTGCTGCTGCACACACATATAACAGCAGTGTACTGGATACCGTTCGTTCCTCCGATAGCTTTGGGGTTGATTCCCTCTATCCGAGTGTCGTGGGAACTCTGGACCGAGAATTAGGAGCAGCTACTGGTGGTTGTGTAACCTCTACGCACTTTTCGAACTGTTCCTCTCCCTTCTTTACATAATCCCCTGATATACCTGGTGTAATGGCATCTATCATTATCTCGAGTTCGATTCCCTCCGTCGCAATCGAGAGTCAGCAGGTTGATTCTCTTTTTTGGCATTTTTTATGCTTACTTTTTGTTTCTCTTCATGCAAATCTCCAACTTGTGAACTGCGTCCCCCCTTCTCCCCTCACGGAACTTGATGGATCATCGTCCATGGTTGACTTTCTCTTCACGGGAGGCTTAAACAATGAACACTTGGATATAAGTAGCGTAATGGATTATGGCTCAACCTCAGGGTTCGATTCCCTCTATCCGAATGAAAGGTGGCTGTTAACTTTTGAGTTTAGAGTGCACTCGCTCCCCTTCTTTTTGGTTATGCACAACGAGACCTGAGGATGGTGATGCAGCGTGTCGAGAGTTCCGCACGGGGATGTCTCCTCTCGGCTCTGGAGTCATGAGGATAAAACTTGAGGAGGTGACGTCACTGCGAGAGGTGCCGGTGATGCATCTCGAGTGATACCGGCGCCGATTAAATCACTAAAGCTCCGACGAACGACCAGCTGATATTTGTCGATAGGTTCCCCCCTGCGCTTTTTGACGACGGACGAACCTCATATCACGTACGTAACCACGAGAATTATTGCTCTGGAGGACTAAATGATCATGTAGGCAGTCGTATCTATGAGATACCACGGGATGGTGATCATTATGTCCACGGAACGCGTGAAAACTCGAGAAGACAAACCTGTATGCTTCCTTCTCCCCCTCCTCCCGTAGGCCTACAGCCCGTACCTGTACATGAGGGGGGCAATTGATGGCGCTCTGTGTCTCAACTATGCTTAGTTGTATTTATGTATCATCAGCCATCCTGTAGGCCTAGTCAGTTGCCCAAGCAGTGCGCTATTTTATGGATGAAGATAAACAGTCGGCCTATACACGACCACTCGATCTAGGTGTATGAACACGTAACGACTTCTCCACTGAGCATGGACGAATGCTCCCGTGACCACCGACTGCCTCAACAGGAGGGCGCATGTAACGCCCATATCAAAACACGCCATAAGAACAATCAATCATCTTCACCGACAGCGCGGCACGCACGTGCAAACCAGTATTAATTCCCCAGTCGTAAATCCATCTGGCCACCTTGTGATGTAGAATTTTTTTATCCCGCTTCGGTTTGGAACAGAGAGAAAGGCGATGGTGTAGATCAGCAGCAGATCGTCGGCGAGCAGCATCATCCAAGGGTGGGCCGATGACTAAGCAGTGTTTATTGCAAATTGTCCCAATTCCACGTCATTTGCTCTGAGTCTGTGCATCGGCCTTGGATTTCATTCCCAACTTTCCATCCTCACAGCACTTTTATCAGACGGCTGCACGGACATACCTTAAACTAAACCCGTCAGTTCGGTTCTCAGTTATGAAAAAGTGGCCCACCACAGGTTCGGAGTTCAGCAAAGAATTGACAGTACTCGGGGAAAAAGGGGGAGGTTAAGGTTGTCGTAGAGCGTATGTATGGATCCCCCCTCACATCCGACGAGCCAGTAAAGAGCCGTCCTGAGACTGAAAGCGGATCAGCGTAAGGATTCAAAGAATACTTGCAAGTACTAATTTACTTCCGTTACCAAGCAGAGATACGATCCAAAGATATTCGCGGTGGACACGGCTTTCTCTCTAACATCAGAATCTCGTCCCATGCTAATAGAGCGGGCAGTGTAATTCCCAGTCCTTTGTTCAGAACAAGAATAAGAGTAGCATAGCCATCTAGATTCCAAAGTAAGGTGGGGGGATTGTGCGTGGACAAAAAAAAACAGGGATTCGTGGCTCTCATCCCATGAACGCGATGTGGACATGTACCACTCATTCAACTGCAAAACTGACCTTACTTCTTGGAAATAGATGCCTCCAAGCTGACGCAAACCAAACTTCTGATTGTGTTCACCCTGAATCCTTTGTCTCAGCACTCCTTTGGTGGATATTGGTTGGAGCCGCCATTTCACTAGGGCTCCGGCGAAGAAGTGCTAGAGACGACTGAGCCCGATGTACACTTGAAAGCCTTCATGGATCTGGTATCAGAGCTGACTAAATCACTACACGGCAAGCTGCAACGAACTAGTTTATTGAAAATCGCAGACGAGAACATGATATGTACGTATCGCGACAATTATTTGCTGGAGGAGGAATAAATGACTACGTAGAGAAAATACTAATGAAACAAGGAGAGATAGAATACTTATATCCAGTCCAAATAACGCGCCCGGACCCCACCTACTTCGTCCTCCTCCGCTTCCTAGCACCCCCCACCGTCATCGCCCCCTCCTCCATCTTCATCCTCTCCTCCTCCCTCCATGCCTTCCTACACTCCTTCTTCGCCCCATCATTCACCTGATGCCTCTTCAGTGCATCCACCCGCGTAAACCCCTTCCTGCACCCCCCGCACACGTAGCGCCGTTCCGGGCAATGTCCCGCCGACTCGGCGTGCCGAGGGAAATCCCCCCGGTTCACGAGCATGTGGACGCACCCCGGGAACGCACAACGGTACTTGTGCTTTTTTTTCCCCTTCTCCTCCTCCTCCTCCTCCTCCCCCTTGGGGTGCTTGGATGATCGGAGATGCGCATACAACATGTCGAGGGAGGGGAAACGGTTATCGCAGTGGAGGTAGAGGCAGCGGAGCTCGGGCGGAGGAGAGGGAGAGAATAATGTTAGCGACGAAGAGGGCGAGAGCGAGGCTGCGACGGGAGATGCCTCGGCGCGTTCACGACCACCACGAGGTAGCGGGCGGATCTCGCGCTCTTGAGCTTCAACTTTAACGACCGGCAATGGTGAACGAGGAGGAAGGGGGCCCGGACAGTGTCCCAGATCAAGATCCAGAGGCTTGTCCTGCTCATTCAGTATCGCAGGAGCGGCCAACTCACCATCCTGCGGGTACGATAAAGGAACGAGAGGAGGAAGCCCGCTCCCAGGCTCCGCATAATGCTTCGGGTACGCCGCCCAAAATTCCCGAGTGGGTGCCGGCGCACAGAACGTCCACCCAGGGGAATGCTCGTGCGCGATCTCGCCATTGACAAACTCTATCCGATGGACGTCTTCTCCCGTCGTTGGACGTACCTGCGAATAGAGATCGATGAACCTCCCCAGTGCTGGCCCGTCGTGCCAGAGGCACCATGGGGTGTCCCCGCTGTACGAGCAGAACCACCTATTCGTGCTGGGAGGAGCATACGCACAAAGTGTGTCGTTCCTGTCGGGAATGACGCCGTCTGCAGATACTTGCTGTATGGTCTCCCGGTTCGCCATGAATATGTCTTCCAAGCCAGTGGAAGACATACTGAGAAAAGAACGCAGAACGAGGGGGACCGATGTGGGGAGGGAGATTGTCCTCCTGGATTTTAAGCATTTCGGTGGCAAATGGAAATCAAGGTCGAAGCTCTCCGATAAAGGCAAATTCCCCCAAGGACAATGTAACTTGTCTTTATTCGACGCCTTAGCGTGGCGGAATTTTTCGCATTGGTCATTCAAGACAAAAACTTTGACTGACAATGCCTTGGGAAGAGCTCGCAAGGTAATGTAGGACGCGCCAGTCGGGTGCATTCCGCACACGCTAACGCGAAAAGGAAAAAAAAACACCAAAAAGAAAGAATAAGGGCAGCTGCGTGCACGCGACGCGTCAGGGTCAAGTAATTTTTGAAACCGCCGATTTGGAGTCGGAGGGGGGACCGAATAGCACCCATCGACTTCACATAGTCAAAGATCTTCCGTCTAGATCGCCGTTTAAGTTTTAGCTTCGTCGTTGTAACTTCTCATTAGAGTTGGATGTTCCTTCATACACAGACCGGGCCGTCGCAACGTTTGAAATGTTCGTTGTTCTGTCAACATCTGCACGCTCGGGGAGAGAATACTGAACCCGAAAACATTTATGGGATCATAACGGAGATCTGTCATCAAGATCGTTATGTCCCTCTTAAACAGAGAAGTGATTGAACTTGGACATACTTGTTCCCATAACAAAGCTGGCATCAGAACGTCCGGGCATCATGTCCTGATTTTCGTTGGCATTTCTAAGGCTATAGGGAACGATGAGACTTGAACATTGCAAAGTGAGCCAACAGCCTACCCCAAATTACATAGCAGAAACCGCGTCGACCGCAGCGTCTCACTCTGGAAGTACGACGTCTTGACATACAAAGAGCCGAGAAAACGAACGTACGTACGGCAGAACGACGGAACGACGGAACGGTCCAGTACCGAAATTCTCCTTCTCAAACAAAAGCATCATCTTATAGGGCTCTGAAGTCGCTGTATTGCGACTGAAGACAGGCAAACGGCGAAGTGGATGTATGCGCCAAAGTATTTCGAACGTCTGGAAGGATCTCAAGATTAAAGCGAAATATAAGACCGTATAAGCGTACGAGGACAAATAACTGCCAGATTTCGCTCTTCGCCAAACATCGGGCTGAAGCAAGCGTTGGCCTTTCATAGTCTTCCGCCATAAAAGTGGTGTTGGATGACGAAAAAACGAATACACTGGCGCATCTGCCAGACATCAGCGCAGAGCGACAAAAAATACCGAGTTCGCTTACTCGCGCGCTAGCACTCATATCCCCGTTCAAAATGTGATTCTTGGACTTGAAAAGGGCTATCTCAGTGGCATATCATTGACGGTAGCTCCATGGTAATATTATTCGAGAAGATTCAAAAGAAATACCAGGGCAAGGGCTTACACAGAGGACAAAACCCACATAGAAAAGGCGGTATTCAGTGTTCACTGCGGCTCTTCCACTGGAGCACAATGAGACGTTACGTCCTCCAGATGTATTTTCATAGTATAAAATGGTGGCGGTGATGAAGCAAGGAAGAATGCAGTCCAGATAATGGCGGGAGAAGGAAAGGAAGGGGGCGTGGGAAAGACAATGACACGAACACGTGGGTCTGCGAGACGCGACTCGGACACGACGACCCGCCTTGTGCGGTTCGTCAAACGGCTATCGCCTCTTCCCACCTGTGGACTACCATTTTGTCACGCGAAACCTTGACTCATGCTCACAAAATCTGCCCAACTCGCCGAATTGAATAACTTTACTCAAATCCAAATGGTAGGCTACGTCTTTGTCATCATCCGCTCATCTTTGCGGGATGTCATTACAGCTTAACCCTACGTTCGCGTAGGTCGTGTCGTATGGATCCTGGAACCTAACTCAACTAGAGTCTTGAGTTTTAATGCCGTAAAGGCTGACGCTGTATCTCGGCAGCCTGTAATGATCCCCAAAGAATCTTCATATACTTCTTCCGGCATGGACACCGTAGGACTCCATCTCCCAGCGCTATAACTACCGGTGTGAATATTACTCCCACTGATGTGAATCATGCTGCCAAAGCTTGCCGTTGTCATGGGTGCCACCGGAAAACAGGGCGGCCACGTCGTCGCCGCGCTTCTGAACCATACAAAGTACGCGCGGCTATTCGTAACATAACCAATGACAAAGCTAGATAGCTCTTGTCGCAAGGCGCCGATGTCGTTTACGCAGACCATGACGACTACGAAGTGTAGGAAACGCACTACAGGTCGGCCTCTCCTTCGAATTTTGACGGAAGATCTTGGGATTCATCCCGCTCGCCTCATTACGACAGCACAGGCGTTTGAAAGGTTGGACTGGGGAGCAGTCGAGAAGCCCAAGTCCCCATTACAGTAAGCTGCTGTACTTGAAATCGTAGTTTCTCCTTGAGAATGTTCAAATCAGCGACCGAACCGCCAGCCTTTGTCCTTCATCACGAAGGCCCAGAAATACAAATTTCGTATTCCACACGCAATACAAGGAGAGTGCAAAATCATAGCAACGACAGCGGTAACCAGAGCACAGTACAAACGACGGAGGAACCGGAACGAGAAACACAGCAAGGCGAATTTTTATCTGATAGAGTGAGATAACCAGTAAGAAGAAAAGTCCATTCTTTTAAAGCCTCCGAGGAGTTCTTCGACAGGAAACGACGTATCCACACCATAGGGCGGAGGAGCTTGAGGCCACTGAGCGCCACCTCACCCGGTCCTCGTATACAAACAATCCATATATCCCGAGGTCGACCATCCCCCGAGCGCTTGATTCCCATACATGAATGGCTCCCCTGCAAATGCCCTAGGCACAACCTCATAGGGAGCCCCGTAGTTGTACGCGGCCCGCACGTAGTTATAGCAAGGCGCATAAAATCCCCCAATCGATCCATTCCCCAACGGCACCTCAGAGCCCCAATCAGCAGAAGGATCCTCCGAGAAGAAACCACACACGTACTGTATCGTCTTGATGTGGACCTTCATCCCCGCCACTGGGTCGTCCTAACGTCGCAGCCTTTCCAGGGGCATTCGTGCCTGGTGCGTCCAATTACCGTTGATAGCTCGAAATATGAACCAGACTCACGGTCGATCATCATAGTCAACATGGATGAGGAGGTGCCGGTTCAGGTTCTTCGTCTTCTTGCCACAAACCTCACAAGCCCTCAAGTCCTGGAATGCATCAGAACTATGCTTGACAGAAGAGACTACGTTTATCACCTTTTTCTCAGCAGGCATCGGAAAGTGAGAGTGGTGAACGAGGGGGGAGTGAAAGAAGCTTTTCGAGGGTGTGGGAAAGATAGAGAAAGAGAAAGAAAGGGAACTAGGGTCGCATGTTCGATTGTCCCCCCATTTATACCTGCGTGCCGGAAAATTGATGGATTGATTTCCGTGAGATAGCTGTATATGGTGAGAACTCGCGGATATAAGGTAAGATTTCCTCGTGAAAGTTAACCCGCGGGACAATCGACGACAGGGCTCGTTGTCGTCCTACCAATTAGCTGAAATAACTGCCCTCGGAAAGTTGTTTCGCTTGATAAGAAGTCTTTATTTTGGTTGGCTCGAACGGGAGGAATTTGATGGCAACATGTAATTGGAGGACAGGGGCGGACACTGACCCGATTTAGAACGAAACCTAAATGAACTCGAGGTGAAATGGGAAGAAAAATCTGGAATAAGTCTTCGGGTCATGAATTCGATGTTCGAACGGGTGTACGGAGCATACATTAGTGAGAGAAACCTTGCGCTAATGGAGAGCTGTCCTAACTGGACTCCAGTTAATGATAACATTCAGTTTATAGATGAATACCCTCACTTTCGAATCGAGTAACCCATCAACGAAACCTTCTCCAGTTTTTCAGGACCAATTTAATAAAGGCAATCAACGGAAAGGAAGAAGTCGAGGTCCCGATTGAAGTCCCCCCTGCATCAGGCTGGATACGTGGCTGGATACGCCCAACATCAAGGAAAGCGAAGTACGTCGCTGCCTCACATCGTTGTACCACCAAACTAGATGATAATACACAAATGAATCAGGGGAGGCATTTTGTACAGGTGTCTATGAGTGTGCCTGAAATCCTCCAATTTTGGGATCCGTACTAAAATAAAATACACCCGTCATCATATACATATTTTAATCATGTCGAGGCGGTATCATAACCCTCAATCTGACGTATCTGTGAAGCAAAATATGAAAATAGTAAACACAAAAATTCCACGAGACACGTACCGCTCCCATCTCCCTCACTGAGTATCCTCTTCAGGGAACGACACTTCGTCAGATGTCTAGCGACCGTTTCTGGGCGAGAAGATGCTGAACAACAGTACGGACATCTGAACCTGTTCTCATTATGATAACTCGAATTAAAGTGCCTCTTTAGTGCACCGGACTTGACGAAAAGCGATGTAGGTTTTCGGGGTTTGGCCTCGCAGCAGGCCAGGTAAATGAACGGATCTTTACCTTCTCCAGGAGCAGAATGGGCATCTCTGGCGTGGCGAGGGGTGAAGGTCGTTTGCGAATCAGGAGGACAGAGAAGACAAACGGAATTGATATTGATGTCATCGAGGACCTCAGCGTAGAAGTAATCCTCGGGATTCCTGGCGAATTTCGGGTACTTTTTGCAGAGGGCTTGTTTGAATGTAAAATTGAGCAGCTCGATAACTGTGTTGGAGGTGGAGCCAGAAGGTTTGTTATTGCCGGGAAATTGGGCTTTCCGTCCATTATTTATGTCGTATGGAGAGGTACTTGATCTAGGTAACTATAAGTCTCCCGGATGAAGAAGAAGTGTATGAACATACCGAAGAATGCTCCGTTTCTCCCGCCGTGCAGTTAAAGGCAGTGACTCGTTCGAAGAACTATCCGATGACCTACAAATTGTCAGGTTTTCGATGTGAAAACTGACTAAGAACGAACGACGTCTGGGATCTGGGCGGCGGTGAGTCACCGCCGTAATTGATCCAGCCTCTCGCAACGGTCGTACTCGGCGACAGACTGGAAGATGGAGATGTTGAGGGCGAAGTTTTTGCGGACGAGGTAGACACAGGACTGATAAAGGAGCGAGATGTGATGGAAGTAGGAGGATATCTAAAATGATATACGCGTGAACAACTGAGAGCTCGAGATTTCGGGCAGACGCGTACATTTCGCGTGGGTCTGGAGAGTGTTGCGCGTCATCTTGCCACATGCTTGGTGGAACGGAGGCCATCATCACTGTTACAGATACCTCAGGTGGCGGCGCGTGCAATGACACCACCGTATCGTTGGGCGACATGGTGGAAGAGTGTGGCGTGGATTCAGGGTGGGCATAGTAATTGTCGCCAGCGAGCGCGTCGAATCCCATATTATCAATGGATAGATTACAAAGGTCGCTGCCCATAGAGCTGCCTCCGACGTCGTCGTCCATGGACCTAGCAAGAAGTTGGAGCCCATAATAATGAACACATTGAATTGAACGACGGCTAACCTGAGGA
>NW_025064925.1:141902-158035 GCF_019112545.1 Guyanagaster necrorhizus
ATTGTGTAGACGTAAGACAAGATCGCAGAAATAGAGCGAAGGTAGACGATCGCATTCATGATGAGGCCTGAGTCATGACTTTTCTCTTGTAGATCAGCAGAATCTCTGCGGTTGCTTTCTTGCAAATTACGCTCCGTTTGCCAGCATTTATGCGTCTCCACCTCTTCCTTTGTATATCCCCTGACAATTCCCTTGATTACCCACCACTGAATAACCTATGCTGTCCCATAGTCCGATTTCTTGAACGTGATAACGGCATAGAGCAGCGCCACCCATCCCAGACTCCATGTTAGTGATGGGCGGTCCCATTGTCCAGTGTTGTTCCAGTCCATTGGTAAGAATAGCCGTCGAGATGGCGACCACCAGATTCCAAGACTGCGATGGAAGTACTTTGAACAATGACAAATGAAACAGGAATTAGTGGCTGTGCAAGCTGTCCCTTTTTTTTTGGATTTGACGTTGGATATTAAGATGCCGTCACGCGCTTTTGCCCCCGGTGCGAGCTCTAGGCCATGTGGATCTGTACGAAGTCAATAATCTTAAATAATGATGCCGTCCGTTTTCCTTCTTGTTAAACACGTAAAATTTCCAGGTTTCGGAAAATAACCAAAATTTATTTACCGACAGAGATGTTCCCGCTTTTGGCATTTTTTCTCGCAACGCTTTCGGCTGCATGTGAGGAGTGAATTGGCGATCTCCACATCACGATGGGATAGGGCTTTCATAATGAAGGAAATACGTTCGTGGTAGTGGTGCTTGCAAGCATGTCTACCTCAATGTTCTTCATGCTTATATTCACACCGAAGAAGTGGAAGGAGGGTCCTTGCAAATAGCTTCCGTTTCATCTAGATATTGCAGATTCAAGTGCGTCTGCATTGATCTTCGAACGTGATGGTTATTATCTTTCTGATGGTGTTACACTCCAGGACGACGCTTTCGTTGGTGGCAGCCAGGCCTGAGGTATCCGTAAGTCATCTGTGGGAATCATGTGATGTACGATCTTCCATTACAAGACATTTGTTACGGATCTCTGGCGTCTCGTTCCCTTTGCTTTCTAAAGGATACTTCTACCATGCTTGACTCCTGGTAGTCTATTTCGCAGACCGTGCACAGTTACGATGACGGGTCTGTTCTGCTTGGGTTCTATTCTTATATCCCGACAGCTAATTTCTCCTCTTTCCTCCTGCGATTTCGTCTTTATTGCTCTGGTACGGCGAGTCTTCGTCCCACCGCGGTGTATCTAGCTATGAAACTTTGTGTCTGCCTTTTCGCGTCCCATGATAGCGTTTATTGTGAAGCTGCGCCATGTCTTGGATGGTTGGATGCGTCATGTCGTACACCAGTCATATCATGTGCTATTTTGTGGATCGGGTTTCAACAGTCATCAATTGCAATCCCAGAAATCCTATAGAACACCGCTGAAACTAGTGAGAAATTACCTCCCAAATCAGTAGCGCTCGAAACATCTACGAACCCTATTTACGAAACAAGAATCATATACACTGTTCTTATTATCCTGCTTGTACCGCAGATCGACTTTAGCTTATTCTGACCTCCATTGAAGTTCCTATCGCCGAGGCTTGTGGAAGTGCTTCATGCACTTGTAGCCCGTGAGTACTCGGTGGCTTCGTATGAAATCCGGCTTATGGATGGATGATTTACAGTTGCTCTTTCATTGCCAAAGAGCGCAAATGGTGTTCCTGGAAGAACTAAATAAATTTCCTTCCTGCGAATTGTCTTCGTACAGAGTATGGTTGGCAGCGAGATTTTCTGATTCAATTCTTTGAGCGGCTCAACGTAATTGAGTGACGAACATCTTTAATTGTATGGAGCGTCGAGAGTAACATTTCCTGCTAATTTTATTTAGCTTATGAATTTTAACTTGGCAGGGCGGAAAGCTGGTCGGAATCAATGGCGTACGTTCTTCCATTCATATATTATCTGCTTAGTCATGCCCTAGCGCTGCCACCTAAATCTTCGGTGAAAGGACCTTCGGCTCCGCTTTTGGTAGCTATTTCAAGGTTGCAAGGGGAGAGTTCATGTTCATGCGCCATCGCCTTAGTTGAATTCACATTTTCAGACAAAATATAATTCGAACAATCCAATCTTTTTCTCCGGCGTCAGCCTATTCCTGTACTTGTTGACCGATCTGGACTGGCCGGCAAGATTTCTGTGGTTCATCCATCCATCCATGCAAGGGAAAGGATGGAGGGATCGGGGGAATGTCTTCTGAGAAAGGAAGAACGACTCTCCAGCCAGCGTTTCGTTCTCCCAAGATAAAGGGAGAAAGCGTTTGGGTTGTAAACGACCCCCACGTTCTCAGAAGACGCGGCCCCTCAAATTCAATTCCTAGCGCTCACGGATTCTGAGTCTCTTTGTCAGGGATTGGGTGCCTGCCGGAAGAGCGAGCGATGGTTGGGGTGGAGGGGTTTGGGGGGTAGCTGCTCCTTTCTGTTCTTCAATGACCCGCATAGATATAGCATAACGACTAGTGCCCGATAGCTGGGGGTTCGATTCCCTCTATCCCAATGCATATGCAGTTGGTGTTTTTTTCACATTCACATTCCATTATTTCATTTGACGGTGCTCTGAAAGGCTCTCGGGCGGTATGGAGAAAACGACATACACCATTCACACGAAATCCACCTGCATGCGTTTCCTCCAATCAAGAGGAGAGAAGAGAACAAATACGTAGTGCTACTATAGCGAGGAGGAAGTTCGGCAAAACCCCATGGACCTCTTCTTCAATTCGTTCCCTGATTCGAATATGACATTCAGTGCCTGGGTTCGAATTCCCCTGTTCCCTCATTAAGCTTGAGGGATCTCGATCATTGTCCACGGTTTTACCTTTCTCTCCATGGGGGGAGGGGCCTGAATAACGAACCCTTCGAGCGTAATGGATCACGGCTTCAACCTCAGGGTTCGATTCCCTCAGTCGCAATGAAATGATAGAGAATGAAAATTTTTTATCCCTTCTTTTCACATTCTAGTTTAGAGTGCACTGATTCCCTTATTTTTGCTAATGCAGCGTGAATAGATTCGGGAAACAATAGTTCCTCCCGGGGATGTCCTCTCTCAGCTCTCAGGTAGTCAGTCCAGATGTTGTTTTTCAAGTGTGTGTTTATCTACCTGATCGTGTACTGGTATTCAGGGTTAGCAGCAGCAAGTAAGATCGAATGATCGGCTAAGTTGGTCTCTGATCCCTTCCTCCAAATCATGATGAAGTTGTCGAAGGAAACACTTACTGGTGGTTCTGTAAATTCCACGTCGTTTTCCAACTAATCTGCTAATATACGTGACGTAATGGCAGATATCATTCATTAGCTGGAGATTCAATTCCCTCTATCCATCCCATCGGAGACTCAGAATAGATCGATTCCTTTTTTTGACGTTTAACTTTCTTTTGACTTCTGAAAAAGGCCCCTGAATTTCCCTGCATGCGTGCATTGCGAAGAGGAGCAGAGAAATGTACAATTAGGTGAGTCATAGCTTGAAAGGAACTGGTTTGGCAACAATTTCGCTTTGTCAGTTCATTCTATGATTCGGGTATAACCATTTGGATGCAAGGTGAAATGGCTGGATGGGTTCGACTCCCTATCTCCGAAATGATGACTGAGGGACCCCTTTTTCATGGTGATTACATTCTCTTCACGGGTTATCGCAAATGCCCTTGATTGTTAACTGCATTTTCTCTTTTCTTCTAACGTTGCACATAAATCTAGCGTAGGAGTTCTGCTCGGTACCAGTTTAGGGTTCGATTCCCTCTTCTGTGTTGAATAAGGAGTGCACGAATTTCCTTATTTTTTTCACTTGGATTCTTGTCTCTCGTTCTTTCAATGGGGCTTGTTCAAAATAATTGGTAGGATCATGGAGTCAGAACCACCCTAGCGCCAGGTACAATGATGGTTAATCAAAGGCGGGCGCGTGTATGGATTATGGGAAGACCCACCGAGATCTGTTCAGTAATTATCCAATTTGTTCAGCCATCAGATCCTTCGTACTGGGAATTTTGGAGGTGACGGACGACCTATGCTCGGACATTTGGCCTGGACCAAGGAGCACAAGGGTGGGTTGGAGCAGGAAGGAGCTGCCTATATATATGATAATCCGCTACGAAGTATATTTCTGTGGCTAAAATACCTCGCTGTCATTGCGAGAGCAGCAGTCAAGAAGATATCACGTTGCCGCGCCACTTTTTTCTTCCTGACATTGGATGTTGCCATTTTTGGCAAGTCTGTTGCTTTGTCTCTCGCACCGATTACCATTCGGAACCGGCTCTGATATAGATTCTCCATCACCGCTCTCGAACTCCGAGGCTGCGATCACGATTCTCTGTGTTTCCTTCTTCCTTTTGCGGGCCCCGCTTTTTTGTCTAAACAAATTACACTACACTCTCCGACACGCACAGACAGATGCACGACCATCCAACGTGGAAACTTCGACGACGGACAGGAAAGGAGACAGCGGTGAAAGTAGAACCGAAGGAGGAGCAACTCGAAACCACAAACCACCTCCTTCATTCTCCCTTGCCTCCTCCTCCTCAAGGCTGGGAACACCCTGCAGAATTGGACTACCTCGACGCCTCCACATGGTCGAAAGATGACATCATCCGCCACCTCATCACGAACTCCTTCTCCGTCCCCGCTCTCGTACCCCACTCCAAATGGACGACCATCATCACCGCAGCGGAGGGCTCGACGACGATGCTCCCCAACTCGTACCGCATCCCGCTCATGTTCGTCGGAGAGTTCATGTGGTTCTCGCTTCGGTTGGTCCTCGAGGATGAGAAGGAGTGGGAAAAGTTCAAGGGCGGGGTGTTGCATGTGTCGAGGCTGTGCGAGGCGTTCTTGGGAGAGGCGAGGAGGGCTATGGGTTCGGAGGGTCTGGGCGCTGCATGGCGGTGCGCGGTGTTTGATAGAGCGCTGGTGAGGTATCGGTGGGGGTGTTTGTTTTCTGACCGGAAGCATCTCCAGCTGTTTTGGGAGACTTATGGGGAGCAGGAGTATCGGAAGGATCCGGTTAAGTTTTGTGGGTCGTTTGTTTTTTTTGTCAACGTTCTGAGCCGATGAAATCGAATTGTAGTTTGGAACCGGGTGGCGTTGAAAGGGCGGAAGGAATTCAAACTGGACAAGGAGCACATTGAGACTGGGGTTACGGCGTGTCAGTGGATGAGAGGGTTGGCGAAGGAGGATGGCGGCGATTGGGTATGGGTTACGGATCAAACAAGTTCGCGTTCGACGGAGGCATCGGAGTATCTCGAATTGTGGCAGCGCACAAAGGTATGGGGACAACCGATACCGACATTGCCATCCAGGGATCCGGTGTGCGCGATAGGTCCTTCGCCCAATCTCTCAAAAGACTTGCCTACACCTTTCGATGCCATCCAATCCCCATCCAGGGGTCCCGATCAACCAACACAAATATCGTGCATCTCCCGACCTCGTGAGCCCGTGTTTGCCACAACAACGGATCCTCCTCCTACCGATACCATCCACTCCACCCCCACGCCGGTTCCGAAAACCGACCTCTTGCAAATCCTGCATGCCCAATATCAATCGCATGAACTGCGTATAAACTCTTTAGAAAAAGACATCGCGAGGCTGAAACAAGGGAAAGGATACAGGTCCACCGCCGCTGCATCCGTTCCTGCACTCTTTGTCCCAGCGCCTAATTTCCCAAACCTTTCCGACCCGGACTGTTCGACGAGCTTCTGGAAGGACCCACTAGAGGCGCTGTTGGATGCGGATGTATGCGAGGCACCTGGATCTGTGAAGGCTGAGGATACACTCGAGGAGGTTGCATCCGTGATGGATCGCGACGTTGTGATATCACCGCCGATTAAGTCTCCACGAAAGCTGAAACGAAAGAGGATTGGCTGATATTTGTAGACGAGTGCGATTGGTGGGCTTGGGCTCTGTGGTTGAATATGATTACTTATCTCTGTGTTTTTCTTTTTTCTTCGCGCCATGGTGGTGACCAGGATATGCTGTGCTATTTGCGAGATGTTATAATCCCAGCTCTAATCAGACGTCAGAAGAAACCGGCGGGGTAAGAGCCGAACCACGTCTATGTCCTGACCAGTCGTCCAGCTTGAGCTTTAATAGTAAACTTACACATTCTACCCTTACGGAATGTACCGGAGGCCAGGTGAATTTTGCGTTTTCCATTTGCACGAGTGCATTCGCTTGCGTTGATTTTCGTTTTGTTTGTGACCATTTGCATTCTTACCAATGCCTTCATGACATCAAAAATACATGTTAGTACATATGATTGCAGAGAAAATATTCACTCCAGAAAGTCTTCGATCCCTAAAAACTTTTACAACTGTTATGGACAGACTAAAGTGTTAAGTTAACTGTTTGGGACCTAATAAATGGTAAATTTCCTGCCCAATAGGTCTTCCTAGCCAATGCAATAGCATAGTTCTACAATAATTGTGTTAGAATACCAATGGAGCCCCAGTGTGAGGTCAGGAATCAAGGGATCCATATGATTTAATATTTAAACAATGGATCCGAACCATCAATCAAAATGTATTAATGTATGTATCCTACCATGTGACAGTGTGTTATATCACTACCATCAGCCAGTCATATGACCCTTCAATTAATAAATACCTTGCTCATCATCACATCCATCCTGCATCACTCATGATAAGGTCCACCCCCAACCTTTTCTAGAAATTCCCATGTCTATAAATATTAATAGTCTAGATCTATCATTAAAATTGATTGTTTAACATCTTCACCTGATTAGATGTGCCTTGGTGCCTCAAGTGCCTAGATCAATCATTCTACCAATTACACATGTTGAAGCTAAACTAAGCATAAAAGCAGGAAAGCAGAAAAGCAAAAAAGCAAAAAAGTCCAAAACAAATAGACTCTGAGCACCAAAAAGGCATCACATCATACTGAAAGTGATGCAACTATTATCTGAATACACTTATCAACATCCACCACCATTTCCTTCCAAAGTGCCCTATCTTTAGCCTTGAGGGTATCCTGTCTCCACCACATGAGCCCTATGAGGATGGTGACTGTGCTATTTTGACCCCCTTTCTGTAGGTCCTTATTCAGTGGACAATTGTACACTGGCAATAGTAGAATGCTGGTTTTGTTTTGATGCTAAACAGATTGCATTGCATTCCACCACTTGCACAGTTCCATCAAAAAGCTAGCAGGAGGATTCAGATAGACATTGTAGTGGCAGTTAGCAAGCCAGAGCAAGAGCACTGATGGTCTTAATGACAGCACACCCATACATCCCTAAAAGCTGAGTCAATAACCTATACAGCAAACAAATGGCAGTGATGCTTACCTTGCCAGGAGAATGTCCTTGCATCTGCAATATGTGTGCCTCAAGGTCCTGCCAGTTGACAAGTGAGTCCTGCCATTCTGAGTCCAAAGTCAAATTCATGAGATATCTCACAGCTGAGGGCAACCAGCCCATTGTGATGATCCCACAAGGGCCTGAAGGCTTATGAGCATGCTTGCTCACCCTCATCTCTGAATTCCTCTCATTATTGTCTTCTTCAGCATGGTTTTGTGTTTGCTTAGTACCCCATACAGTGTTTCAGTGTATTGCATCAGTTATTCTCTTTTGGGCTGGAAGCTTCAGATGCTACATCAGCATGCTCCCAAATGAATGGCATCTCTGACCCTCCCTGGTCCTCAAGCTGATCCTCAAATTCAGCATCATCATGTGGAGAAGATAGCAGAGGTAGCTGATTTGAAGGAAGATGGAGATCATCAGTATGAGGCTGCTCTAGACCCCTCAAAAGGAAATTGAGATTGTTGAGATGTTTGAATGGCATGGTCAGTTCCAGTGCTGGTGGAAAAACAGCTGATGTAGAGGGAAATACAGTTAATATTGGAACATCCAATATTGTAGAAAGTGGTAGGGAAGAAGGGCTAACTGGTGGACCAGGAGAGAGGGTGACTGATACAGTTGATGCAGGAACCTGGACCAGTGGTGCTGCTGGCAAGATTAGAGAAGGATAAGCAGTAAGTGAATGAGAAGTGGGTGATGCAGGGGAAAGGGAGAGCATAGGCAAAGGGAGAAGAGAGGGCATACTTGGACCTGCTTGTCCTTTATGATCAGCTGTATCATTCAGAATATCAAATTGCCCTTGGTTGAGAGCATACTGAGCTCTCACTTCAGAGGCTGAAATACAATAAGTAGAATAATCTTGCAAGGAAAACAGTGAACTCATGGAACAGTGTTTTCAAGAAGCAACCATATCATGTAATTATGCTTTTCTCAAATGTTCAATGCTGATTATTCAGGTCATCTGGATCAATAGAGAATGCTACATACTCATTGAGAAAAGTACAGCCATGGGTGGTTTGACCAATGTGAAAGCTATACATGTTTATCAATCAGCATAAATTCAAAAGACAAGAATCACACTGTGCTCATCTACAGGTATGTATATTCCCATTGTCTGTAGGAAGAGGGCCCTCTGCAATGACAGAAAACCACCAACTCATCTGGTATGCAAGTTCTTGTAACAAACACTGCAATAAAGCTGGTGCTTGGTCAATAGCCCTGGCAAAATTGAGGTCAGTAAACAGTCACATTGGTATGGCAACCACTTACTTGAGGTAGTCTGCCAGTGATTGCTTTGCCTCCCCTTCTGAAATTTCCTCATATGATTCATGCATGGCAGCCAGTATTTCCTCCTTAATTGAATCTGTTTTTGCTTTGAATTATTTGGCTGTAATTTGATTACTCAAATTCAACTCTGCACTGCACTCCAGTGGTTCCATATTTGCATTCAGGGCTTCCTTGACATATGGCTGTACATGAGTTGAAAAGTAGCATTGAGAGTATATTTGAACCACACAAAGTCAGTGTACAGGCTTGAGGTTGAACAGTAGTTTTTTCTTTTTCATGAGCATTGCCAGATTGCCATCTAAATTAATGATAGCTGTGATAGCTCCTTTGTGATGCTTATTATTGAATTTCTGTCATATTTGCTGTCAAATGGTCAATTCCAAGTATATACACACAGACTGTTACACATCTTTTTTCATGCTTGATATAATACATCCTGTGCCATGTGCTTTACATTTGCCTCTGAAGAATCTCCAACCACTTCCTCACAACCAGGGATTGGCTATTTATCATTGAATTTCTTAATCATTTCCTTCACAAATATTCCTACTCTACCCTCCAGCTATGCTTGGTTGTATGCAGCTTGTTGGACAGAGAACCACTGATGTTGTTCTTTGGTCACCCACTTTTTTGGCATCTAGAGCATACAATTAATCACTAAGTTGCACATGTATATTCTAGACTGTACCTTTTACTTCCAATATCCCTAAAAGAAGATCATATTAATCATTTTGTGAAAATAGAAAAAATAGAGATCATACCTTGTTTCTGATCTGAGTTTGATCTCATTTTTTCATCTTCTCAGCTGTTATACTGACATGCTGTTATTGCAAGATTCAGCAAATTCCACAACTGTACAGTTTACAAGTGGCTTTGTATATGGGATAATCAACAATACTAGTCCAACACCAACAAAAAAAAGAAATTATGGCTCAATCTCCCTCCTCTTCTGCTAATCTTCTCTCTGGCAACAATGCTGAGCACTCCTGTAGTGAGAGAAGGTGAGTCATCACTCATAAAATATTTCATGCAGTAAATATTTACACAACTGCACAGTATCTACCTAAGTGCCTCTGACACCCACCAAGCTGGTTTCTGCCCTCAAAATTGTATCTGTATCAGAGACTCCACATTTTCCTCCTCCAAACTCATTCAATTCTCCTCAAGTGTAAACCTCAACATTACCATAGTACACAGTGACCATTGGTTATGATGTGGGAGTATTCCAAGGCTGGTGAGCAGCCAGTTTCTTTTTTCCTTGCATCATTAATCTAGTAGTATAGAGATCAAGTTGCTCCCTTAGTGATTGGTGTATCTGGCACTATCTTCCAATGTCACCCCTCTGTTGTCTCTCCACATGCTTATTATATTAGTGCCTTGACTTGCAATGATGTCAAGGTCATCCCTCAACTAGGCTATGAGAACAATGACAATGACAATGATAACTATGATGACAATGATGAGTAGAGATTGAGAATCCCAGTCAGATTGGGTGGGAGGAGTTCTTTTAATATATATATATATCTAGAATGTTCCCCTATGTTAAATACAGTGCCATTCACTTGCTTCACAACTGAGAGAGAAAAACAAAGAGTGAAAAGTTAATTTGAAACTAAGGTATGGATGGGTTTATATGCTGATAGAGGAGTTGCTGTGATTCATGGGAGCATACCAAACCCTCCACACCATACCCATTATCTCCATACTGGGTGTGCCAAATGGATACTGGTCTGGTTTCTGTGTGTAAGATCTTTGTATTCATGCCAGTGTGTGAATATCTTTTTATATATGATAATTTCATGTGTGAACCCAATAAATTGATCAAGTATGGTACTCTAAAACACTTTGCTAAGTCAAAAACTTTGCATCAGGTTCCACCTCAGCACCAACTATCCCCACTTTCCATGCCTTATTACATTCCTGATATCTGTCACCATATGCCTCTAAAATTGCAGCATGTTGTCACAATTCAGCTGCCATTTGACTGAATGTCACAATCTCAATTGGTTTAGACCATTGCTTCAAGTGGAGGGCAGTAGTAGCCTCATATTGGTGAGCAATGCAATCCCATTCATGAAGCTGGGTGGCCCTATCAAGGGACCAAAACAGCCACTGTAGGCTATTCTTCACTTGCTGATTGATAGAGTCAGTAGCATGCTCCTAGTGCAAAACATTGTTCTCATACCTGCTTCAGAGTATCTACCTCTGTTTTGCTGAGATCTCTCATAGGCCAGTGTATAACAAAGCACTTCCAGAGTGACTCAAACTAGGCATTGGCATGTTCTAAATGATATTGTGTCTTCAGAAAGTGGAAGAGTGTGGAATATTTGGTGAGATAGTCCTTTTGCAGTGCTGTCAGATGCATCTAAGGTACAGTAAGTAACATCATGCAATATCAGATATGATCAGACCTTTTCAGAGGATTTGATACATGAGTATGCTATCAAACAAAATAAGGGGGAACAACTTGCTGCCACTTGAAGAACTGTACAGTTACTTCCCACAGTCAGTTCCAAAGCCCTCAGGATTGGATCCATGCCATAAAGGCTAGTGTATTACTGGTCCAAGCTAGCAGAAGATAACTTGAGTGCACAATACAGGCTATCCAATGTATTACTTGTATAATGAATGAGCCAACAGGAGTATGTACTTTGTTGCATGTGAACAGCACCAAGGATGTGTTGAAAAGTGCAGGTACAAAAATATAAAAGGATACATTCTCAAAAGCTGAAAATGCTATTTTCTACTGATGGCTGTGCTGCATACTCCCAAGCAGACCAAGTGGCATCATGTTGGATGGCACTCTCATGCTATTGAACTCTTCTCTGATTCTTCTAATGTTCCTCTGATATCATGCTCTCACCATCACCAATCATGGTCTTTTCTGGCAACATAGAAAGTTACATCTTCTATCAGACAAAGAATAGTCCACCTCCCAGTCTCACCACAGAAGAAAAAGACAAATCATAGCCAGCACAATGATAACCTTACCTCTGTTGACTACAACATCCTGAATGAGGCATACCACCTGGATTCACAAGCATATACACTTGCTATGGTTAGAAATATGGAGGATGCTGTAATGGCACCACATAAATGTGTTTACACAGTAAGTAATTCAATTATCAGCACCATGACTGTGATATCATTGTTAATGTATATCTGCTAGTATAACCCTCTCACAGTCTTCAGTGCCCACATAGATGACTATCTGAGTGAAAGTTTGAGGCATGAAGGGTGAGATGATGCCATCTCACAGCCTCACTGTAGAGGTGCATTAAATGTTCTAATGAGGATTTTACCTACTAGTATGTTACATGCCAGAACACAAGACTGTTCTGTAAGTCATGCATGGTAATGGCACATCAGAGTTTCCCTACCCATATCATTCAGGCACATATTCTTATTCAGTTGAATTCTGTCACTCACTATGTTTAAACATTGGAATGGTGATTACTTTGACAAGATTCTGCTCTGGAAGCTTGGTTTATGCTATCAGGTGGGGCATCTCATAGGTGACATCTGTATTCATCTGAGGCCTGCATTTGGCAGCTATATTATGATTATAGATACAAATGGTGTTCATGATGTTGCTCTGAATTTCTGTAGTTGCCCATGCAAATATCCACTAGCTAGCTAACTCCAACATGCATGGCTTTTTCCAGGAACTGTGATAGAGTCTTGCACCACAGTCACTATTGCAGCTCTAAAGCAATTTCAGATGCTTATGTTTATGGGCAAGCTGTCAGCTTATGAGTACTATCATTCTTTCACAGCTATCAGATAATACAGGAACTAATACACCTGTTACGATTTGATTTATTTTTTCTCCCCTTTTCTTCTTCTCAACCCCTATTTATGCTTAGTCAAGGCATCTAACCCAGCACTTGGAGACTGTGGGACAAGGCTTAGTCAGCACAACAAGGCCAAGCAACCATTTGTCTTCAAATTATTGACAACAGTCAGTGATGCACAAAAACCCTTTTATGTACAGTAACAACAACCAAGGACAAAGGACAAAAGAGCAGAGAGATCCACAATAGTTACTGTAGCAATAATAGCATGACATGTATAGTATTTAAGGAGCTCACTCTTGCTGGCTAAAACCCAGCTTTGAGCTAAAGTTTACAACTATCATTCTACCTCAAGTTTATATCTGACCTTGAGTCATATCGAGTATGAGTACACACTCAGTGGACTCAGCTGATCCCTTGAAGTGCAAAGGGATGGCTGTTTATCATGTGTATCTGCTCACATGATGCTTGGGCATAACAATTAGCTCAAAGCTTCCCTGCTTCCCTTTCTCAAGCCCAATTGTGCTGAGAAACTGAATGCCCCCTGCAATCTCCACTGACCCAAACTTTGACCACAAGTTCTTTGAACTCCTCTCTTCTATCATCGGAACATTGATAAGACTTTTGGTGATCATCCAGCTGTACTGGGGATGCCATTCCATTACTGCCTGAGCTCTCAGACATTATAATGAATTTCTACATATCCAAGAAATCCTATGAAACATAACCCCCAACCTCCCTCTCCATAACATCCCCAAATCCCAAAGAATGACCTACCAGTCCCCAGAAGCTGGGCCTAGTGGCACACATTCAGGGAATGGTCAAAAAGAAACAGGAGGGCAATGCCCCACCTGATCTGGAAACACAAACCCTGGCATCTCAAGAGGGAACAGTATACTTGTACGAGGACCACCCCCCAACTATGAAGATGAAGATCTCCCAGAGGACTTCTTCCAGCAGTCCCCCTCCCCCTCTTCCACCTCCCATACCCATGGGATTGCTGACCATACCAGGGACTCTCTCGATGCCCCTTGGATGGCTTGATGATCCAGCCCCAGAACTCCTTGAAGCCAGCCTCACAGCCCCCATCCCTCCACCAGGATCAGCTCTGGGGTGCGGTGGGTTCTCTCAGAAAGTGAGCAACAATGACAAGTATGAGAAGACACCATCCACTGGTACTTTCCAACCTGGGACCTCACCATCCTGTTTAACTATGATGATGCCATTCGACAGGAGGAGTGAAGGCAGCAGAATGAGCTGCAGCCAGTACATCATGAGCCTGAAAGGATGGACATGAACGACGAGCAGCAGAGGCAGGAGGAGCTCCACAGGGACAAGCAGTGAGCTGTCAAAAGGGCCAGACTGGAAAGGGCCAACATTAGCATCTGGTATGGGCTACAACCCAAGGTCGCTAGCATTCTTGCACCCATATAGGCTGACCCCTCCATGCTGCCCTCCATCTTTCAGGAGCCCAGTTCCCCAAGCAGTGGAACTCCAGAGCCCTGGACCCAAGCCCAGCAACATCCAAGGGCCCCGACTCTTCAATATCTCCCTCCCTCCTGAACTCCCAGTGCCGACTCCACCTTTGGAAGTGATGAGTCCATCCTTGGACATATGGACTATGGGTCCCCAGAAACACTCACATCTCTGCCTGCACCCTCCGAGGCTTTCTCAGAAGTAGAATGGTTGGGCAGCTTATCGACGATGACTACAGACACAACATCTGCCTCTATCATGAGCGAGTGGAGGTGGCAAGAGTGACTGGGGGAAACTGATATGACCCAGCCATTGGAAGTTGGCCCACCACTGAGTATGAAGTCACTGCAACTGCTGGGCCAAGCACTCAGCCAGGGGAGTGAGGCAATGATCCAGTAAGGGACCACAAAGAGTATTTATGCCCTGTCCATCACTTCCCTCCCCAAGGGGGACAACGAGGATGAGGAAGAAGAAACAGAGAGCAGTGAACCACCCAGGGGACCACCATATGATTTGCAGGAAGAAATGGACAAAGAAGAAGTAAGGAGGCTAACCCAGGAGGAGAGGATGCGAGAGTACCAAGGGTACTACCTGCAGGGAGTAAATTTGTTATGGCATGATGCTACCTGAGTAGCATTGCAAATCAGACAGCTGTATATGCATTCAGAAACTAATAAACAAACAGAAATTCTGAGATAGGCAGCAGTGGATTATGCTACTCAACAGTATAATCAATGACATCCTGAGTACCCAGTTAGCTGACCCCCGGCTTACCTGGCATTGTGTACAGTACAACCAATGCCAAGGATCCCCTCTGTCATGCCAAAATGAGCCATATACTGGGCCCCATCAATGTGAAGCATCTTTACAGACTCCAACTATTTGGTACAGATCACAGCAACTCAGCTCGCCCAGACCCAAACCTGGCTGATCACCAGACATTCAAATCCCTGGACAGGCAGGAGTAGCCGACTTCTAGGGGGACAGCCACCTCCTGATCAGGTGGAGACCAGTGGGACAGGAAAAGAGCCTGTATGAGATGATCCTGAAGCCACCCGACTCAGATTCATGGTCTGAGATAGGGTTATCATCTGAGTAGAAGAACTGAAAGGGAGCCTGGTGGCCGATGACCACTCCCTCCATTCCTTCCCTGGTCTGTCTGCAGAATGGCAACAGCTGCCATTTGATGGGTGGCCCAACCCAATGGAACCACTACCAGAAAACACCAATGTCCTTCAATGCTGCCCTAACCTTCTCCAAAAACCCTGCCCCTTCAAGGGGGCATCAGACAACATCGATAGATTCCTAGTGGACTGTGAACAGTATTTCGAAGTCTATGTCAGATATCTAGAGACCGATATGAACAGGGTCACCTTTGCCACCTCCTATCTGGAAGAAAAAGCCAAAATGTGGTGGATCTTGATCTCCCCAAGCTTCTGATCCACCATGTGGGGTCATTACCGATACCCCTCCTGGCCAGTGTTTAAATGGATGCTGAACAACAAATTCATTGATCCAGTGGTACAGGAAGTACACAAGCAGAAGATCAAAGAATACAAGATGGGCAACAAGGTGGCTACAGACTACTTTGATGAGCTGGAGAGACTCGCCAAACTAGCAGAAATACAGGATGACATAGGCAATGATGGACAAATGATCAAAGCCCTCAAGTGGGGAGTCCCCTCTTCATACCTTACAATGATTTCAGTGATGGGCATCAAAATGCTGATGCCCATCGGGTATGATGAATGGAAGAAATGAATCATCAAAATGTACAAAGAGCGACAAAGGCAGAAAGTGGAATTGTCGATGCTGCAAGATTACTTCAAGAAGCTGACCCTGCCAACCCTGAATAAACCAGGGTGAACTGCTGGGAAATCACAGGGATCCCCATCGACCTTGTCCTATGGAAGCCAGAAGACAGGAACTAGCACTACATACACTGGAGCCAGAAAACTGATGGACATTGACCATATGAAGAAAGAAGGAAAGTGCTTCAACTGCAGTCAAAAGGGGCACACAGTGACATGCCCTCTCCTCATTCAGGCATGTAAAATTGTGAAAATTGCGAATACATGGGCTGCATTCCAGGCCAGTAAGCATGTAACAGAAAATAGGACTAGAGCACACAGAAACCTCACTATCATAATGATAAACTGGAGTAACAATAAGCAGAGTGCATGGCCTAGTAACAGACTAATACCAGAGGGGTTAGGCTGCATGTGAGGTCCCAGCACTTGGCCCTAA
>NW_025064925.1:158315-172574 GCF_019112545.1 Guyanagaster necrorhizus
GCATAACACAGTGAGGGACTCCACATCGTACCGAGAAGCAGCACCTTTAGTGAGTCAGATGGAATGACTGGTTGGACACAGGAAAGCAGAACATAGCCATTGTGGCTGGCTCTTAGCATGAGAAATAACTCTGGGGGTCTGGGACAGTTTACCGCTGTCAGAAATGTTACCGGGGAGATAAGAAAGTGAGTAGACCTGGCGAGGCCAACTAGCCGATGTCAGCTAGTAAAGGAACAGCAGGCACAGTCATCGCCTGGAAGAGAATAAGTGTGGCAACTGCGACATGTGCATGAGTAATACCAGCGGGATCTGGCACAGAGTCCCACACTTTGAGGATACCATAGTAGGATTGTATTAGTAAGTACCATAGTAGAGTATTTAAATATGGCCTTGTATGGCTGGAGGGGGCAAGTTTTCTGACCCCCACAGTTGCAGTGTATTGGGCACAGAAAGCCTGGCACTCTAGCTCTGGGTTTGTGTTTGTAACTTCGGGTGAGAGAATAAACCTATTATTGAATACCCTTGAGAGAGCTGTGAGAACTAAGTGAGGCATCAAAGCTCATGAGGGACTTAAGCCCAGTTTGATAAGAAGTTTTTGGATTGCACTCTAACCTGAGAATAAGAGAGCGGTGTCTGAAGGGCATCATCTTGAGTTTTTGAGGTATTTGTGACACGTGGTGCTACAGGTGGCAGAGGTTCAAACTCTTTGGCTTGATTAGTGTGCGCTGTTGTGTTATTTCCTCAGATTGGCAGAGGTTCAAACCCTTTGGTCTGTCGGACAGGGTTTTATTGTGTTTGTGTCTCTGGATTGCATAGGTTTGAATCCTGTGGGTCTATGATCGGTTTGGAAACTTGTGAACAGGGATCTGTGTGTTTGGTCACTTGTGGATGTGTTTGTGGTTGGTTTTTGGCTTAGAGCACAAAGCTTTGAGTTGTGTATTGTGTGTGTTAGGGAATTGAGTTGATCTGAGCTGTGCTTGGAACCATTTGAGAGTTTTGAAGGAGTGTTTTGACATATTGTATTGAGTTGCAGTACCCTTTGCCTTGAGGCCTGGCAACACCCATTGCCACCTCTTGTTTTGATAAAACGAAAAGCTTTGAGACTTAGAAAGACCTCGGACTGTCATAAGCATGCTATTGCCATTCACATACTGTGAGCTCATTAAAGAAGATGATTATATTTGTTGATTGCTACTTTTATCACATTATAATCCCCCCACGAACTAAGAGTTTTGTGTGTGTGTTGGTGTGAGTCTGGTCAGTGGAAAATGCTCTGCTGTCTCTGCAATCACATTGCATGCATTTAGAATCTCTTCAACAGCCAAAGACTGCCCAAAGAAGAAGCAAACCCATGAGGATATATGGGCACAAATTGCCAAGTTGCAGAAGGAAGAAGAGGAACTTGGTGTGGAAACAAAGGTTGAAGAAGTAAAAGACTTGGCCAGTCAGTGAGCGATTCCACTGGACTGGCCAAAGAATCAATAGGTGTACCTCTTGCAGTCGCTAGTTGGACTCATGGAACTTTTGTAGTTACAAACATGTCACCAATACATACACATTCGAATATACCCCAACCAGTCACTACACACACTAATGAATCACAAGAAAAAACTCCAACACCTACAGGCCAAACAGGGGCAGAGAGCCCTACAACCTGGCTCAAGCCATTCGACACTGAATGGACCTGGAGGGCCATCAAAGAAGCTGGAATGTGAGCAGTGGCAAAGGCCATACTAAAAAATTGGGTCCATCAAACTCAAACCAAGGAAGCAGTTGACAAAGTGGTGAAAGGGCTGAAAGAGGCAAAGCAACATCAAGCCCTCAAATGGCTTGACAAGTTACATGGACCCCGAAAGTTCATCTGTCGCTCCAAGACTCATGGGCAAGACTTAACCACCAAAGCCCAAATCGAGACCCTAACCTTGTGGGTGCTACATTCTGTAACTGCCCTAATCAACAGTGGCTGCACTGGGAGCTCTATAAACTGGGCCTTTGTGGATAAACACAAACTCCTGATCTGGGCGACTAGAGCCCCCATCCTGGTATACAATGCCATTGGAACAAAGAACCAGGCTGGGTTGATCACCGAGTTCATTGAAATCTGACTTATGATCAGGGATCACTCAGAGCAGATCAATCTAGCCATAACAGATCTCGAAACCAAAGAAATCTTCCTAGACCATGATTGGCTCATACAGCACAATCCACTAGTAAACTGGAAAACCAGGTGAATTACATTCGCTCGATGCCAATGGTGGAAGATCCCCTTCGAATTGCCCAACAAAGATCCAGAGGACCGGTGGGATGAGGAAATGGAGGATGGAGAAACCATCCTCCCTGTTGATCTACAAAAAGAAATACACATCTGGGCTATCCATCATGCTAATGACTTGGCTGCAAAGGCTAACGAAGGGAAGGAGGAGAAGACCTTTGAGGCAATGGTATCAGAGTGGGCACAGGACTATCAGGACCTCTTTGAAAAGGAGAGTTTCGACAAACTCCCTGCCCCAAAACCCTGAGACCACACAATTGAATTGGTCCTGAATGCCAGTGCCAATCTAGATTGCAAAACGTACCTGCTCGGCAACCAGGAGCAACAAGAGCTAGACAAGTTCCTTGATGAAAACTTGTCTAGTGGATGCATCCGACCCTCTAAATTCCCTATGGCATCACTGTTCTTCTTTGTAAAAAAGAAGGATGGCAAGCTCCAACTGGTTCAAGACTATTGAAAGCTCAATGAAATGATGATCAAGAATCGATATCCCCTTCCTCTCATCTCAGAACTGATGGATAAACTCTGGAGCACCAAGTACTATACAAAGCTCGACATCCAATGGGGATATAACAATGTCCATGTCAAGGAAGGAGATGAGTGGAAGGCTGCTTTCAGGACAAACTGAGGGCTATTTGAACCCACCATAATGTTCTTTGGGCTCATGAACTCCCCCATGACATTCCAATGGATGATGAACGATATATTTAAGGATCTCATTGCCACAGGAAAGGTTATGATCTATCTCAATGACATCCTGATCATGTCACAAACAAAAGAGGAACATCAGAGGTTGGTATGGCAGGTACTAGACCTCATGAGGAGGCACCGATTATTTCTCAAGGCGGAGAAGTGCAAATTCAAGGTACTCGAAACAGAATACCTTGGGGTTATCATCAGTGAAGAAAGCATTCAGATGGATCCCATCAAGGTGGCTGGAATAACCAAATGGCTGAAGCCAAACAAGAAGAAGGAACTACAATCCTTCCTTGGCTTCACCAATTTCTATCAATGATTCATCTGAGACTATAGCAAGGTAGTATGCCTCATGACACAGCTCACTGGCAATGCTCTGTGGACTTAGGGACCTGCTCAGCAATTGGCCTTCGATGACCTGAAATGATGCATAGCCAAAGACATCATACTTGCCATCCTCAGTCAGGATGGGAGATTTCGAGTTGAAGCTGATTTCAGCAAAGGGGCAATTGGTGCAGTACTCTCTCAAGAACAGGCTGGAAGGTGGTGTCCAGTTGCATTCCTCTCCAAGGCCCTCACTGTCACAGAAAGGAACTATGAGATCTATGACAAGGAGCTATTGGTGATAATGTTGGCCCTGAAGGAGTGGCAACATTACTTAATCAGTGCCATTGAAATCTTCAAGATCTGGACTGACCACCAGAATCTCAGATACTTTCAGCAACCCCAGAAGCTAAATCACCGGCAGGCCTGCTGGGTTACAGAGCTCAGCCAATACCAATACACCCTCCATCACAAAGCAGGCACAGCCAATAAAAAGGCCGACCTCCTGAGCCACTGTGCAGATCATAACCAGGGGGAAGATGACAATGAAAGGGTCACCCTTCTTTCTTCTGAACATTTCTGGGCCATGATAATGCCGACAGAGGAAGAAATACATGAGCACATCAAAAGCGCAACTCGGGATAGTCACAAATGGGACCAATGCATTGCATCATCCCTAAACCATGAATGAGAACTAACTCAGGAAAATAGGCTTATTTGTTATGACAGATGAATTTATATCCCACAAGACAAAAGATTGTGCAGGAAAATCATTGCTACATGCCATGACCATGCAACTGCCGGCCACCCGGGTATCACCAAGACAAAGGAGCTAATCTTGCATGAATACTGGTGGCCCAAAATGGGGAATGACATCACTGAATATATCTGAGGATGCAAGGTTTGCCAAAGAGGTAAGGCAACAACCAAACCCTGCACAGCCCTGCTACACCCCAATGAGGTCCCATCATCCCTGTGGACCCACATCTCGGTAGACATGATCACAGGACTACCTGACTGTAATGGCTACAATGCCATACTAGTCATCATTGATTGGTTCTCAAAGGCAATCATTCCAATTGCCTGTTCCATGGAACTCAACTCCAAAGGATGGGCAAAAATACTACATGATGAAGTCTATGCTAAATACGGCATGCCCCAGATAGTCATTTCCAACAGAGGCCTCCAATTCGTCTCCAAATTCATTTCCAACCTATACCACCTGTTGAACATCAAACAAAATGCATCAACAGCATACCATCCCCAAACCGATGGGCAGACAGAGCACATCAATCAGGAGGTGGAGAAATATCTCTGCCTTTTCATTAATTACCAACAGGACAACTGGGTCGAGTGGCTAGCCCTCACTGCATTCCAACACAACAACCGAGTACACTTAGCAACTGGAAAGACACCCTTCTTCATCAACTATGGCTGACATCCTCTTGTCACTCAGACAAGCTGACATCATACATCAACTCCAGCCTCATCAGACTTTGCCAATATCATAAAGATCCATGCTGAGACCAAAGTGATGCTTGAAAAGGCCACTACCTTGATGAAAACTCACTACAACAAACACTGTCATCCTGCACACACATACTCTGTCAATGACAAGGTCTGGTTGGATACCACCAACCTACACCTATCCTGCCCCAAGAGAAAACTCACTGACAAACGAATGGGACCTTTCCCAATCCTCGCTAAAGTTGGACAGAGTGTCTACAAATTATGGCTGCCGATAACCTGGAAAATACATGATGTATTCAACAAAGCACTCCTATCCCCATATATTGTGCCAGCATTTCCCAATCAGGAATGTCTGCCGCCTCCTCCCCCAGACTTAATCAATGACAAAGAACATTATGAAATTGACCAAGTCTTAAACTATAAACTCCGAAAAATCAAAGCCAAAGGAGGTGGCATGATGACCACCATCAACTACTTGGTTAGCTGAAAAGGCTATGGGCCTGAATCAAACCAATGGGTAAATAAGAAACACATGGCAGCTGATGATGCAATACATGACTATGAATTATCCCTAAATTAAACTATCAGGACAATGGTCTTAAGGAGGGGGTAATGTTATGATTTCATTTATTTTTCCTCCCCTTTTCTTCTTCTCAACCCCTATTTATGCTTAGTCAAGGCATCTAACCCAGCACTTGGAGACTGTGAGACAAGGCTTAGTCAGCACAACAAGGCCAAGCAACCATTTGTCTTCAAATCATCAACAACAGTCAGCGATGCACAAAAACCCTTTTATGTACAGTAACAACAACCAAGGACAAAGGACAAAAGAGCAGAGAGATCCACAATAGTTACTGTAGCAATAATAGCATGACATGTATAGTATTTAAGGAGCTCACTCTTGCTGGCTAAAACCCAGCTTTGAGCTAAAGTTTACAACTACCATTCTACCTTGAGTCATATCGAGTATGAGTACACACTCAGTGGACTCAGCTGATCCCTTGAAGTGCAAAGGGATGGCTGTTTATCATGTGTATCTGCTCATGTGACACTTGGGCATAACAACACCATCAGTATGCAGAGTACTGGCTACTTACTATATACTCATACATTGATACTAGGATAATTATGAGGCTTTTATTTGTATTGTTCATGAGTGGTCTTTCATCTGCTTATTGAAATGAGCCAGGATTGAGAACAGTCTGGGTGGATGGAAAGCAGCAGAACTGGCATCTTGCACAGTGAATTGCTTCACTTGTCTATGCCTGGATGTTAATAAACCTATCAAGACAGATCCTGATTCATAAGTCTCCTGCTGAAACCAATATTCTGAGATTGAATTGTTTTCTTAGACCCAATGCTTGGAAGGATACTTTATTTGTTGGCATAGATGAAAATTTCAAACTAAAAAGGTTTGAAGTATCTAGTGAGGAAAAGGATTCTGGACTGGAGAGTGCACTAGCATATTTCATGGATATCAAGTCATTCAAGGAACATTTAAAAATGTTCAATAAACATATTTCACAGGCATGGAGTATCTGTAATGATCACAAGGCCATGAAGAGAGATAAGAAGACCTGGGCCTGATCATGAGTTTTGGCAGCAAGCAGAGTTAGAGGAGGAGGTCATTTGCATGCATCATGAACTGAAGCTCCTGCTCTCCACTGTGGATCTTTGGGTTGGTGAGATATATGTGCTCATTCCTTTATGTGAGCTGCACTCAATTTTGTCTTATATCAGACAAGTTGAAATAAATTATGGATATCTCACTGCTGTTAGGTGATTTAATAGTGTGCTGCATATTGTAACATCATGCAATATTGCCTGTCAGTGGTCAATCAATCTAGAAGACCAAATTAAGATCTATGGTCTTGTTATGGTCTCTCCACTCTGCAGCAAGCTTTACCTGGTCCTGAAATGTATGCATTGAGCCAGTAGAAAAGCTTATCAACAATGCCCTGCTTGACAATTGAGAGGCAGGGATTTCTGGCCATTCTCCCAAATAGAACAGTGCCAGAGATTGGATTGGATGTTTAGATGTATATCTCCTCCCAACTTGAGAGTGTGTAAAGGGCTGGCTGAATGGTGAGGGTTCTTTCCTCTTTCAGTTCTCTTCTTTATCACTCTCTTCTCTATAGAGCCCATGTGACATTGTAAGAAATAAAATTGATTACTGAACTTGTCAGACACATGCCTGTGAAGGTGAGAGCAATAGAGTTTTCTTTCAATATGTTCTTGAAAATTGTCCTTAGCCAAAGACCTTCAGATTAGAGTATGAGAAGTCTCAAGCTAAATGTCAGATTACAACCAAACAATCACAAATGCAATGCACTGCAACTGCAAGGGTCTGACCATAACTGAAGGTAAAGTAGGAGAATGAGAATGAGGATAAGGATATATAGAATGATGATAAGGGAAAGGAGGTATAGAGATTGATAGACTACAACTGCTAGTGTTAGTACTGAAGTGATAGTCACACCAAGAGTTTAGGAGTTTGATCAGTATATTGACCTTAGCTCAAGACTAGAGTATATCACTGTATATTACTGACTTAAATACTGTATCAAAAAGTCTTGGTTATCTCAAACCAAGTCTTTGCTAAGCATGATTTAAGAGCTAAAATTGTGACAACCAGAAGCTGATCTGCAAAGGTCTGGCTGTTCCTTCAAGGTGAAAGCCAGAATATCCTCTATAGAAAACATGTTAGAATGTGTAGGCTGAGCTTGTTTGGAATCTGCTTTTGTGGGTTGGGTGGATGTGGTGGACATGATTGAACCAAAATTTAGACTCAAGGTATTGACTTTGAATATACTGTTAGGAACATGCCAATAGAATGAAATTGATTATATGCATGAAGACCAGCAGAGGGTGAGAGTCTTGATAAGCTATTAGCAATGTCACCCTGGAGTCAAAGCCCAAAGGATTTAGATGCAGAGTGGAATGGTCAAGGATTAAGATTATTGGAGCAGAGTGGAATCCATCAGACTTGAGCCACTGAGATGAGGATGAAGTATTGGGCTAAACCAAGTTGATATTTGAACTGAGTATCTACAGTGATTGTATAAGGCTGATATACTAGAGGTAGCTAGTTCTGAGTCAGAGTCCAATTGGCTCTGGTCCTGTCTATTCACTATGAAAATCAGATTCTAGAATTAGTATGTGAAATTGAGATATGAAATGATAAGTGAAATGCAAGTAAAGTGGCATATGGTGAGTGGCCAGATCTTGATAGTTAGCTCCTTAGGTTGGAGATTTGAGAGTTGACATCAGTGTGAAGTGTGAAGTGGAGGCTATCAGCATGCATGTAACAGGCACCTTTATTTCAGACATATCTCCTCTCTCATTCCATGAAAATTTCCCACCACTCTCACCATCTCTCACTCACCCTAATACTGATCCTCAGGCTAATATGCACTCTCCTGCCTCACTGCTCATACCAACCATCTCCATCTCTCTTAATGCTGATGTGTGGTCCTATCACTTACAAGACTATCCTGACTGCCTGTTCATAGATACCATAATATATCCTATTTGTCATGGGGCAAATATTGAGTGTCAGAGAGACTACCACTCACAGTCATACATAAACCTTCACTCCTCTGCTGAGCACCCTGTCACTGTCCACACTGACATTCATGCTCAAGTCACTGCAGGCCACACATGTGGACCTTTTGATAAGCCCCCTGCTCTCATTTTTTCATTCCTCACTGCAAAGTGCCATCATGCATAGGCACCAATCCAAAATCTGTCACATATTCCATCTCTCATAGCCATGCAGGTCATCAGGCAATGATGGCATTCCTGATTCTGAAGCTTCAATAGCCTATGACACATTCAACAAAGCAGTTTGGGATCTAATCACCTCAGGATCTGGCTCACTGTTAGTCAAACTTGATCTGGAGCAAGGATTTCATCAGATCCCCATCCAGCTGGCTGACTGGCATCTTCAAGACTTCTTTTGGGAAGCCAAATTCTTCTATGTTCTGGTTCTCTGCTTTTGCCTTTGCTCAGCCCTCTACATCTTCAACCTCTTCACAGAGACCCTTCACTGATTCATTCAGCACCATATATCAGCAAATATGTGGCATTATCTTGATGACTTTCTGGGCATATTATCTCTGGTCCATTCCTATGGTACAGTGCAGAAAGCCTTAGACTGGATGCTTGCACTGGGACAACAATTGGGTCTACATTTTCAGCCATCCAAGATTGATGGACTATCAACAGTAATGGAGTTTCTGGGGCTCATTCTTGATTCAGTTAAAATGGAAGCCTGTTTGCCTCTAGACAAACTACCACACCTTTGCAAAATTCTAGAACTCTGGCATGAACATCAATCTGCCCCTTGCATAACTTGGATGAAGGAACTGGATATCTTCAGTTCTGTTTGCAAGTTATTCCAATGTCCTAAGCCTTCATTCATTCAATGTAGAACTTTGCATCCTCTTTTTCCTTGCTCTTTTCACAGCAATGCATTCCTGCTCCTGTATGAAGTGATATCAAATGGTGGCTCAACATTGCACTGCACTGGAATGGGGTACATCTCCTACAGCTGGAACATGAAATGATTCATTTCCACAGTCATACAACACTGGACACCAGTGATACTCCACAGCTGGTGAATATTGGATTCACACATACAATAGAGAAAGGAAGGCTACAAATCTTCTGATGGCAGTCGGTTGTTGTCTTTGTGTGCTCTGTGATGTCTGCTTGCTAAGAGGTGCACCATTGAGAGAAACTGGATTGGTCAGTTGTGCATTTGATCATGAACTCTGGAGTGCCGAGCACGGTCAACAAGCAGGGAATTAGCAGTATACCATGAGTCAATGATGATGAGAGCCACTGGATGTTACATGTTGATAGCATGAGAGCGAAGGGGTCCTGAAGGGTTCATTCATCGTATATCTAGATAAATTGATGGTGTATCTGTACGATATCCAGTAAGTAATCAACGGCCGCTGTTGTCAGAAAGAAACCTGACTCGCTACCAGGGGCCCTTACGGCAAGACACGCCTAGACATCTCCCACTGGTACCACCGTATGAGTATGTTCAAGACCATTGCATCGGTCTGTAACCTGACCAACACTGTCCGCTTCTTCTCTGGCTACATTGAGTACCAACAATACACGAATTATGCTTGAACTGCTGAACAATGACATGTTAGAAATGACAGCAATTATTGAAAGAAACAGTAACCATCGCTTTACATTGCAAGCAGGCACTTGCGGTGCTCGCATGGGAATGAAATGGTGATGATGAGAGTAGCGAGGAAAACTATCAAATAGCACGCACGAGCTTTTGACACATGAATGTGTTCAACGGACAGGAGAAATCCTTATACTTTTCTTTGGATTACGTGTATCCTTATTTTATGGCCGCTGAACTGGATATCTTCACTTTTACTGTCGTGACAGCCACTTTCGCTATGACATGTCAAGCCTACCGACACTTCCCCTCCCCTCCCTGGTCCTGTGCAGTCAAGTACCTTCGAGTCCACTCAAATCGCCCTAATCTTCCTGAAGCAAATGTCAGAAGAGCCGCTACAGGCCTGTGCAGGTCATGTGAAGGGACGGATGATGTCGTCAACTGTCAGGAACGTCTGAATCATCTCTTTACGATGTATGTCCACATCACCCTCTATGATATCGGAATGACAGGCGCCTACCACTGGGCCCTCATTCCAACTAGTGGCAAGAGGTTCACCCGTTCGCTGAAGTCGTACCAGATCAACAATCCTAACCGGGATTCATTCTGTGAGCTAGCGCATATCATCGAACCCAATCTGGCTAGTACGGATAAATTCAACTGCTGTGTCCGTCTTCTCTCCATCAATCTCCCAATCTCTGACATCCATGCCTTCATGGAAGAACAAAACGCAGAGCGAGGCGAGACGCCGCTATTATCGACACATCTTCAACGTGGGTGGACGTCCGCGCAATGGTGTATTCGGATACTATCTGAACTCGTTGAGTCGGGTTTCTGAAATATACCATTGAATACAGGCGACCTACAGAGCCGATTCTACCAGAGAGCTCGCCTTGGGGATGTTGGGTGAAAGTTCTAATTGGCCTGGGATACCTTCGATGGAATACGAGTAATTGATTATGATTTCACCATGACATGAGAAATCGGTTTGTGATACATGCGTGTTTTTATCTTCCGCAGCTGATTCCTCGTTCTCTTTAAATCCGAAGGGATGAATGCGGGAGACGGGGCCTATGAAATCTAAAATATACTCTCAGAAAAATCAGTCGAAATCTACCATGACTAGAGGCTACATTAGAAGCTATCGACGGACAATGCTAAATAGTAGACTGTGTTTACAATGCATCACCAATTTAACCCCTTTACACCTCCGTGCCGAAGCCGACCGTGTTGAAATCAAATAGATATGTCTCCAGCAACGGTTGCGCCATTGTTCCTTCTGGAATTTCCAAAAGAATTAAATCCCTTCCGGCTTCCTTCGCGAGCGCCAAAGCAGTGTTCCACTCCTCAGCAGATACGGTTTCAGTAGTGCGGAACTCTTTGTCCGTGATGACATACAATTTCCTTGGAACTTGTGTGTAATCCGTGACAGTGAGCAAAACAACGAAGCCGTCCGTGCCCCTCCGCTTTTCCAACTTCTGTTTTTGAATAAGTCCAGCATTCTCCTGGATGTCTTTTTGAATAACGGCATATGCGAAATGGCGTTCGCGCTTCGACATGGGCATGGGGAGACGATCTGTGAATGATCGTTAAAAACATCGACCGGAAGTTATTCATAGAAAGCAAGAACTGACCTCGAAGACCATCTTGTATCATTCGACAAACATTTTTATGACCATCGCCCCAATCCAGTTTCTGGCACTCTTTCGAGCAATAGTACTCGAAACAGCAGGCTTCGCAACGTCTGAGCGTACGCTTGGAGCCGTCATTCGTGTGCGGACACTGGATAGGATCTATGAGCGATGGGCCATTGGAAATTATAAGAGCTCACAGCAGGATACGAGCACTTTGTCAGTTCACACCCGGAAGCCATATAATCCTTGAGTATACCCCAACGTGTCTCCGTGGTCTCCTTTAGTGCGGTCCAAGCATCGCCAACCGGTCCTGCCTCAGAAATGCCAGGTTTTAAATCGGCCGCATATAAGACCTTCCACATTTTTGCGAGTACAGTGCGATAGAGTGTGTACGATGTCATCAAGTGCAGCAACGGAACAAGACTCGCCTCGTTATCATAGGCGTCCACTTTTGACTGTGCCTTTAAGAGTGCCGGTATCACGTCAGCGTCCAACCCTTCGATTATTCGACCAGAACCCTCCTGAAACACTCGTAGCAAGTAGAATAACGAGAATTGAAGCAGTCTGGAGTAAACGGCCAGTTCATCGGGAGAGCACGTTTCCTCTTTCTTAGCCGCGATACCAGCAATCCGTCGACAGATCCACGACACAGAGTCGCATGAGATGAAAGTTCGGGTGAACGGATGAGAATACGTCGTGCTAATGACTAGGAACATGATGCCCCCGTCGTAGTCCGCGTCAGGCTCCCGTTCGCGAGCAACAATACGAGTGCAGACTTCTTTTACATTGATAGGGTTCCGAACCCAATTAAAAGCGTTCGAAAACTCCTTCTGAACCCGATTAACAGCGTTCGAACCCTCGCTATCGACAGTGGGTTTCTGCAGGATGAGCATCATGATTACCCTGGCAATATTCTCGACCCGACCATGTTCTGCACGAATGCCGCATATCCACAAGACGGTCATGGAAAAAACGAAACCTTTGATATCTCGCATCTTTGCACAGTAATCAGGGTCGGTGGCTACGGTGCCGAGGAACTCCACAATTTGAACCGTTAAGGCCACTGCCGACGTAGAAATGTGGATATTCGCGTCGATGAAATAGTGCTGGAAAAATTTGATAGCCCAAAGACATATCTGGCGACAAGTGATCACTAATCCAGCTGATTTGGAAAGTTCGAGAGCTTGTGGCGATTGAAGAGCAACATTAAGCGCATGAAAGTAAGATCTGGCTCTGTCGAATGTTTTGAAGAAGTCTTCAGGAGATAACTTGTCTATCATCTCTGGTGGCGGCAAGTAATTCAGAAATACACGAACGACCTGGGCGAGGTGAGGTAACACGGTGGAATCGTCGCGGGCAAATTCTCCCAGCAGAACAAGAGCGTCGCCTGAGCCACTGAGAGCCAACTCCTGCGAAATCGCGTTGAGCAAAAGGTACAGTTATGTGGTTGAACACTGACCCTCAGTGAGTCCATTGTAGAGAGAAGTTTGTACCGAAGGCTAATTCTGCTGAAAAACACGCGGCGGGCACGCTCTTCACTGGCAGGAGAGTCGAACAAAGTAAGCTCAGAACAAGGGAAATGCCGAATTTGGCCGAGTCCATAGTCCAACAGTATTGGATTTAGTAACTATATCGATACCGACCAGCCATGCTGAGTCATGTAATAAGTAGATAATGTCTGATTGAGAAAGTTAATCATGCGGTTCTTATAACGTTGAAAAAGCGGAATCACGACTCACCTTGAACCATCTTGGGTCCAGTTGATGACCCAGCCCACTAAGTACTCGGAGATACCAATGGAATTCGAACCAATGCCATGCCTCTGATGCATCTGCCATTGCCGAGCATCTGCGTATTAACCGAAACGTAAGAGTTGTCAAATGGAACGCTCGAGGCATGGGCGGCAGCGAAGGCGGAAACGAGCTTTCAGGGTTCTTAGAATGGATGGGAGCACGTAACTGTAGTGACTATAAGGTACGGGAGGTTGTCTCCTCCAGGTATACGGCCGCTAAACATATAAAAGGATATATTTCAAGAGCAAGTCCAGAAATTCGTGAACGATTTTCCGTCCGCAAGGGGATGTGATCTGTTCATCTGCGTATGTTCACCAGTGCAGTCCAGGTCAATGGTTACTGACTCGTCCATACAGGGATACTCCGCAGGCGCCATTTACGCCACGACTATTCGTTTCTCGGGCGACCTATATGATCGATGCTGTCAAGTCTTTAGCAACCCTATTAAATACATCCTCGTCTCTTATCCAATCGGCGTTGCATGGGCACTGGGACTTGGGCTCACTGGATGGTACTTTCGAGCGCTCGAAGGACTAGTGGGTGGTTACTGGGAAGACTGTCCACATGAACGTCCCGCGGACGTGCTAATCCTTATGGGCGGAAACGAGGTTGGGGGATGGTTCAACCCCGCACAATGGGCATATAATATGCGGATCGGTGTATTGGTCGGAAAGCATCGTCTGGAGCAGGGGAAATTTGGGAAGGTGACGGTTGATGGGGCGGATCATATATGGAACGGAAAATTGCCTCACATTGGGGAGGAAATTGAAAAGTGGATGAATGAATAATTATAATATTACGATGGTTAGTTTTCCAGCAAAGAACGGTAGATATGAAAATTCTTTAACTATTCTCATGAGAGTCGTATTTTCGGCCCACATGAGAAAGATCTTGGTGCAATGTAGTGTGGGCCAAGTGCTA